>NW_027325715.1:0-117088 GCF_048418805.1 Vulpes vulpes | reverse complement strand
ACTTTGTTGCCAGTGTGTAGGTCTGCAACTCAACTTACTTTTTAGACCAAACCCATTGCTCTTCTGCTTACATTTATAAATTATTTTTTGCCATATTGTATGTTTGTTCCAAACTATATAGCGCATTATAATGCTTTACTGTTCTCTATTTGAACAACGTAGTTATTTATTTGTTTTTTATTTAAGTAGGCTCCACAGTCAGCATGAAGCCTAATGAGGTGCTTGAACTCATGACCCTGAGATTGAGACCTGGGCTGAGATCAGAAGTTGGATGCTCAACCAACTGAGCCACCCAAGTGCCCCTCAACAATGTAGTTTTAAATACTGAATTTTATCACAAGACTTTTGAATGTTTTGGATGTGTCTTGTAATTTGTTGCTGTCATCTGTATCAGATGATGTTGTTTTAAAAAAAGATCTAGTCAATCTCCCTTGAGTTCACAGTGCAGCTACGGAAAGCTTACAACCTCTCATATCAAGCACTTTTGCTTCTTTCCTCTGGCTTTACTATCTAAAGGCTTGCTTGAGAATTTTGGGGATTCACTTAGCCCTCATGTACAGGATCATACTAGGGATTTCATGTTCCTCAACCAATGAGAGACGAGAGTTGACAGACATAACTCCTAGCCTCTCTATTCCATACAATTCTGATAGGAGCTGCTCAAAGAATTCCCAGCAGGATTGAGTCCAGTTACTCACACTGATCACTTTTTCATTGGAACACTACTGGCTGGTCTCTCCTTACTTTGTCAATTCTCTATTATTACTTGTACTTTCTAGAATCACCTCCCAAATGAAGTACCTGCCTTCCAGTGCCTGGATGTGCTTTCCAGGGAATCCAAATCAGGACAAGATCTTTTTCCATTTTTATGTCACTGGCTCGTTTTCCTTCAGAATTAGCCTTAAGTAACATAGTACGCTGAATAATCATCTCTCAAAGATGTTCACATCATCATTCATGGAATATGTGAATATGTTACCTTACGTGGTAAAAGGGACACATGATTAAGTTAAGGTTTTTAAAATGAGATTGTCCTGAATTATCCAGGTGGTTCCCATGTTATCACAAAGATACTTACAGTGAAGAAGAATCAGAGAAGAGTAAGAGAAGAGAGACTGGAAATAGAAGACACAGTAGAAAAGATTGTATATTTCTGGTTTTGAAGATGGAAGAAGGACCGCAAAACAAGGGATGTAGGGTGACATCTGGAAATTGAAAGGGCAAGGAAACAGTTTTTCATAGATCCTCCAAAGGAATGCAGCCCTGTAGACTGCATTCTTAGACTTCAGATCTCCAGAAGTATATGGCACTTAATTTGTGTTTTACGTTGTAGTATTTGTGATAATAAGTTACAGCAACAATAGGAAACTAATACAAATGTCTCTACTTAAAAAGTTTTTCTTTATCCCCTTAACTACAGAAAATTTCCCTCAAACAACATATGGAAAATATGATCTGGTTTTGTTCTGTCACATAGTAAGTGTCCTGCATTAAGTCAAAAATAAGGATTTCATGCACCTTTATTTTGCTATTTATAGTATTATTGTCACTCAGTATTATGGAAAAATCTATGTTCCCATCTCTAACTTATGATTCACATTTAAAGATTTATTCCAAGATGGTGTCTTACCACAATTTCTGAACTTTTTCACAGACATTATTTCCTCAGGCTATTTTAGTGAATACCCAGATAGTTTATTTTTCTGCCTTCTCAATTTGTGGGGCTACATATGCTTTACAGTTCAGAGATGTGTGTGATTTGCCAGGCACATAGTGATTTTGCACTTAGGTTATTTAACTATGCTGCTTAAGCTTCACAATAAACAATATAACTGATTATCTTCCTAATATAACTCCTTTATTACACGTCTCTAATCTCTTGTCAAAAAGGACACTTATTTGATATGTTTCCTTATCTCTCAGTGTGCACAAAACATCTCAGAGCTCTTGAGTAAAAGAAAACAAAGCAAAAGAAATAAACAAAAGATGCAAAAACCTCACCCTGACATACTCAAGTTAGGCAACCAGTTTATACCTGTTCATCACTATTATACTTTCTACTATTTAGAAAATTACTTACTTTTTCCAGGATCCCTGGGTGGCGCAGCGGTTTGGCGCCTGCCTTTGGCCCAGGGCGCGATCCTGGAGACCCGGGATCGAATCCCATGTCGGGCTCCCGGTGCATGGAGCCTGCTTCTCCCTCTGCCTGTGTCTCTGGCTCTGTCTCTCCTTCTATCTCTCAAGAATAAATAAATAAAATCTTTAAAAAAAAAAAAAAGAAAGAAAAGAAAATTACTTACTTTTTCCTAGTAGCCAATGCTCAAATTTGTGGATCTTAATAGCACGTAGTGACACTTTGCTCTCCCACAGATCTCTATTGTAAATTCGACTGTTTTAATTTCTAATGTATATATTTTCCTACCTTAATTTTTTGATGTGCTATTAGTTATATTTTATACTATTTTTGTTTAGCCTAGATTTTTTAGCTTACCATACCATATTTAGCAGATCATAAAATGTCATGATTAGTAAAAATCCCAAATATTCTTTTTTTTCCCCAAATATTCTTTTTAAATAAGATCTCTGAAAGATCAAGAAGATTCTGAGGGCTTGTTGTGAATTTAAAAAAAAATGCACTCTCTGTTAGATTATGGATTAATTGCTAGAAAGCTGCCTCAAATTATCCATAAATTAATGCATTTGATCATACTTTCTACAAGTATTTACTGAATACATAGGATAATAAAGACACTGTGTTAATATCTAGCATGCAGCACAAACTAAACATACATAGCCCTTGCATTCATGAAGCATCCTTGTGAGGTGTGGATAATAAAAAACAAACAAACAAACAAACAAACAAAGAAAACCTTAAGCAACAAACAAAAAACCTCCTTAGTTATGGTAAGTGCTCTAAATGATAATAGGGTATATATAAGAGAGAAAAATGGGGCAGCCCAGGTGGCTCAGTGGTTTAGTGCCACCTCTGGCCCAGGGCGTGATCCTGGAGCCCTGGGATAGAGTCCCACATTGGGCTCCCTGCATGGAGCCTGCTTTCCCTCTGCCTATGTCTCACCTCTCTTTCTCTCTCTCTGTTTCTGTGTCTCTCATGAATATATAAATAAAATCCTCTAAAAAATATTTTAGAAAAATAGGAAGGATGTGTACTATTGTATCTTTGTCAAACAGTGAGAATCTCTTGGAAGGTGACATAAATTGAGAGTGGTAACTGAAGAATATCCAGAAAGAAGAATGAGGCCTCCCAGAAGGAGGACACACAATATGTAACATCCCTTAGGAAAATACGTGCTCATGAAACAAAGGAAAAGTAGGACAAAATGTAGGGAGAGTGGGTAAGGGTAGGATGAGATAAAATTTGACAGACTTTGACCAGAACTTGAACAATTTTTTGAAGTCATCATGAAGAGTCTGGATTCTCTTTCCATGTTGGAGCAGGTCATTAAAGGAGGCAACCACCAGTTGACTCTGAGTTACACTTGGGCAGTTAGAGGCTCCTCACCTGTCTCCTTTCTTTGGAATATATGTTTTGTCCATTATTCTCTTCCATTATTCAATGGAAGCCATTTTTAAGGTCACAGCCTTGAGAAAGCAATGTGTTGTTGAAACCATCTGGATATTATACATGACAAAACCTAGTTAAGGCCTCCGTAGAAACTTTTAAAATTTTGGCAAGTGGGTCCAGAGATCTACTTGTCTTGCAGCCACCCAAGTTTGTATGTAAGATCCCTTGCTTATTAAAACTATCACCTACTAATCTGGAATGGTCTGCCTCTTTCTCCCATTTTCCTCACCCTCAGTACACAGGGACGAGTTCGAGAACCATCATACCATTGCAATGTGATGTAGTTTTTAATGAAATGAGGTGACTTTATTTTCTTAGAGAGCACCCTAGGTACTGTGGGAAAAGAGATGGGAGTCTAGATATTCCCGTTTTAAAGTAAAAAACAATAAACAAAAACAAACTAAAAAAATACACTGGTTTTGTTATTCTCATTCTTATAGTCAATAAAGTTGACAATTTAATTTTTAAAAATATTTTATTTGAGAGAGAGAGCACAAGCAGATGAGATGCAGAGGGAGAGGGAGAAGCAGATTCACTGAGCTGAGCAGGGTTGCCATCCCAGGACCCTGGGATCATGATCTGAGCCCAAGGCAGATGCTTAACCAAGTGAGTGACCCAAGCACTCTGATCATTTAAATTTTAAACCTGTAACTAGGGGATCCCTGGGTGGCGCAGCAGTTTGGCGCCTGCCTTTGGCCCAGGGCGCGATCCTGGAGACCCGGGATTGAATCCCACATCAGGCTCCCGGTGCATGGAGCCTGCTTCTCCCTCTGCCTGTGTCTCTGCCTCTCTCTCTCTGTGTGTGTATGTTACTATCATAAATAAATAAAAATTTTTAAAAAAATAAACCTGTAACTATTTTCCATGAAATCAGTAATTTAATTTTTTAATTTAATTTAATTTAATTTAATTTAATTTAAGTGAAAATAAAGCCACCCAAAAATTCTGATTTGTCTTCAGTTGATTTTTCTTCATAAACTGTTACTCAATCCAAAACAGTGAAAGCATGGAAAACATTACATGTCAATTACTCTGTTTACCCTCTTAGGAAAGTTGTGTGGCTAATGTTAATACAGCATATTCTCAGTAGAGATTTTTTTTCCCTTTTATAATGCTTTTATAAAATTTCTTTTTTATTCTGGATCTAAAATTATTGCTCTATTTATAGACAGTGTGTTTCTTAAAAGAAGAAGGCATCAGATTTTGGACACATAGGCCATTATATTTCCTCCCCATCACATACAATTGATTCTTAAATTAAAATCCCTAAATAGAATTTTTCCTTAGTTTACATGCTAACAATTATTTACATCTAATGTAAGCACCCTAAAGAACTAAATCTTAATGCATCAGTTTGAGGCTAGACAAACAGATGTCTCCAAATATAATAAGATTTTGCCAAAGATCTGATTAAGAAAATGAACATTGCCTAATATATTATAAATAAGGAATAAATGCCAGTCAGTGAGTAGCAATCAATCCAAATCTCAATAAATTGTATGCAAATAGAGATGTAAAAATGATTGTTTGCTATGGCATGCAGTAGCAATAATTATAGTACTGCCAGTAGCAACAGCACTAATATAAAGAACACCAATAGGATCAGGAAGAGGAATAGGATGTTGAGGAAAAAGAAAAGGAAGATGGGAATGAGTAAGAATAATAGCAACAGAAGCAATGTTAATAATAATCTGAATTCAAGTAAATTATGGACACAAATGGATTTCTAGTCAAAAGTCATAGCTGATTGGTCTTAATTAGCTTGGATACTACATGGGTAATTTCTTTAATTCTTTTTGTTGGCTTCACTTTGGTTTCATCAATTTGGATAATTCAAAATAGGTTCTGCTAAGAAGGCTGTACTGGCCACTTGTAAATTCAGTGAGAATTACTCTCAGTGACAGCCTCAGTGGTTTTATTCAGGTTGGAAGCAGTGAAGTTTAAATGAGTGATTAATTCATTAAAACTTATATCATGAGAAATATAGTAACAGGCTGAATACATTTCTCACCTATAAAACTAATTAATCTGAACTATATTTGTCTTGTAAACACTTGTCATAAAATAGAATTGACTTAAAGAATGAAAGCAGATGTTCTTTTTGTTTGTTTAATGATCTTTTTAGTGGAATGACTTATTAATGGAGGACCGCAAAACACAATTGTAACAAAACTTTGTTGCATGTAGACAAAATGATATGGAGATTTGTGTAAATTATCTTTGTTGAGATTAATAGATGCTCTTTTGCTGGAAATGTTAGATACCCATGAGCATAATATAATTTTATGTTGTGTTGACAGGGTAAATATCATATACAGATGCAGAGTTAATTATTTAAGGAAGTAAGCAAATGGTATCCCCATTTTACAGAGTTCTTCCAAGAATTTATTCACTGTTACTTAAAATATTAAGTCCAGGTATAAAAGCTAAACAAATATCAATATAGAAATCATGTAGTTTCTCTCACATTCATTATGGTCTATCAAAATCTGATTTTTATATTTAATTTTCTTCTAGTTGCCTGGCATTAATTTGAGAGTGCTACTCTTGCAATTTTCATATTGATTTTCATTACCAAAATAAAAGGGTTTTTTATAGCTGTTTCCTCTTCTTGCATTTGTTCCTGAAAATTACAGCACTTTAATTAAACATTTGTGTTAATGGGCTTAGGACTAGTCCCTACCTCAATAAATCAGAACTACCAAATCTGTTCAGTTTACTCAAAGTGCAATCAATGCTATTTCCTTTTGGTTCAGCAATTTCATTTACTTGTGTATTGGAAGTTCAATTATTTGCAATTATAGTTTCAGTGTGTTAAGATAAATGTGACATACATCTAAATTGTAAATTACTGAAGCTCAATTTTTATTATTTTGTGTGTTGGAACTTACTTAGAAATAATCATAGAAAATAAATATAAATGTTCTTAATTCTAATATTTGTGTATTTATCCTAGACATTAATTAGGCAAATCTACACATAAAACTTCACTTTCAACATATACATTTTAAATGATATGAATAGCAGCATCATGTAGCAAAAGTTGAAGTAATCCACATGTAAGCACTGTTATGTAGCATGAAGATTGAAATCATACCTGCACATTTTCTGACCACAATGTCGTGAAAGTAGAAGTCAACCACACACACACACACACACACACACACACACACACACACACAAAACAACTTGGAAAGGCCACAAATACATGGAGGGTAACCCCCATGCTACTAAAAATGAATGAGTCAACCAGAAAATCAAAGAGGAAATTTAAAAATGCATGAAAACAAATGGAAATAAAAACACAATGTCAAAAATCTTTTTGTTACAGAAAAAAAGATCTTAAGAGGGAAGTTCATAGCAATACAGGCCCTCCTCAAGGAGCCAGAAAATTCTCAAATAATCAACCTAACATAATACCTAAAGGAGCTAGGACGAACAACACATGAAGCCTAAAGCCAACAGAGGGCAAGAAATATTAAAGACTAGAGCAGAAATAAGTGATATAGGAATTTAAAAAACAATGGAACAAATCAGTGAATCCAGAAGCTGGTTCATTGAAATAATTATGAAAGTTGGAAAAAAAATTAAAATTGATATTTTTTTTGCCAGACTTATCTAAAAGAAAAAAAAAAAGAAAGAACCACAAAAAATAAAATCACAACTGAGAGAGGAAAAAAATAACCAACACCACACAAATACAAACAATTATGAGAAAATATTATGAAAAACTACATGCCAATATATTGGACAACCTGGAAGAAATGGACAAATGCCTAGAAAACTTGAACAGACTGCTAACCAGCAAAGAAATTAAATCCATGATCAAAACACTCCCAACAAACAAAAGTCCAAGGCCAGATGTTTTCTCAGGCAAAAACTACCAAACATTTAAACAAGAGTTAATACCTATTCTTCTCAATCTTTTCCAAAAAAAAAAAAAAAAGAAAAGGGAGAAAAGCTTCCACATTCATTCTATGAGGCCGGTATTACCCTGATACCAAAACCAGATAAAGATTCTACTAAAAAAGAGAACTACAGGCCCATATCCCTGATGAACACGGATACAAAAGTTCCCAATAAAATACTAGCAAACTGGATCCAAAACAATACGTTAAAAAAATCACTCATCACAATCAAGTGGGATTTATTCCTGGGTTGCACGCGTGGGTCAATATTCACAAATCAATCAGGGTGATACACCACATTAATAAAAGAAAGGATAAGAACCATGTGATCATTTCAACAGACGCAGAAAAAGCATCTGACAAAGTACAATATCCGTTCATGATTGAAAACCCTCACCAAGGTAGGCTGAGAAGAAACGTGCTTCAACAATATAAAGGCCATATGTTAAAAACTACAGCTATTATCATCCACAATGAGCAACAACTGAGAGCTTTCCTCTTTGGTCAGGAACAAGACAGGGATGTCCCCTCTCACTAGTGTTATTTAACACAGTCCTGGAAATCCTAGCCTCAGCAATCAGACAACAACAACAACAAAAATAAAAGGCATCCAAATGGGCAAAGAAGAAGTCAAACTTTCACTATTTGCAGATGACACGATACTCTATACAAACAGCATTTTCACAGAACTAGCACAAACAGTCCTAAAATTTGTATGGAACCACAAAAGACCTTGTGATCATTACCAATGAGATGTGGCAGAGAAGGACAGCTTCTACGGGGTTAGACTTATCTGAGTCCCTCCCCCCTTGCTGGAACAGAGCCAGCCGTGGAATCACCATCTGTCAGCATAGCCTCTGATCCCAGGTTCTTTTACATATCTAGAGGCATAAATCTGGCTTTGTTATTGGTATTTTTAAAAAATTAAGATGTTGGTTTGAGGAAAGCACTGTGAGAAGCTGCAGAAATCCTATTTTCATTGCCTTATAAAAAATATAGGATGCCAAGTTTAAATGAGAAGTGATTTTTATAGCATGATTATGTCCCATGTAATATTTGGGACATTCTATTAAAACAGCTGTTTTTCTGAAATTCAAGTTTCACTGAGCACTATTATCTGGCAACCCTTTCGAAAGTAGATTATAAGACAAGCAAATAAGTCAACAAGTGGAAGTTGTATTTCAGAATAGTGTGGAGTAAAACATGCAGAAACCCATGACCTTCTGAGTCCAAAGGGCTATGTTAAAATGGACACTTCTATTTAGCATCAAGTATATTGGACATTCTATTAATGTGGACCAAATTGAAGTGAATAGAAAGAAAACTAATAGAAGCCAGTGAGGTGCAGCATATGAATTGGTGACCAATTCCCTACAATCAAAAATCTCCACTTGGAATGGGGCTTTTTCATCCTACTAGTCTCTTTCTAGCTTTTAAATTTGGCTTGGAGTCCTTGTCAGGCCACATATCCAGCCTTCTGTTATTTTTTAAACAAATTCCAAACAGTCAACATAGTATAGTGAGTACGTTCTTTAGAAGGGATATAGCAACATGCAAAAAGCTGGGGATGAAGCTGTGTTCTGTTGGGTGTTAAGTCTGGAAATAATTCTGTAGATAGCAGGCCTTCAACTCCACAGAACCCTGTAAACTAGGCTCACTGCATGAGATCGGGGCTGTAGGAAATGCAGGTTTTTGAGAACTATCACCATGGGGGCCCTTTCAACATTTACACTGAGCCTTAATATACAGGACCTGCCCAGCCATACTCAACCAGTTCCAGTTCTTATTCACTCCAGCTGTTCGATCGGCCTCCCTTACTCTTTGCCGCATGCTAGAGAGGTCACAACACAACGCATCCCCCTCCCATCTAAGTTCAGAGATGGAAGTCAGCCTTTTTGTAGGTACTTGAAATACCTACAGGGCTTGTCACAACTGACTAGGCCCCACTCAGTTTGATTCAGCAGGTATGGGATAGGGCCCATGAGCCTGCATTTCTAAAAACATTCCCAGAAGATGCTGATGCTGGTGGCCTGGGGACCACATTTTGAGAACCACCACTCTAGCTTTACCATTCCTGTCAATAATCCACTTATCTCCAGGGATGAGATCCTTATCATTTGACTGGTAAGCAATTCGCCTTCAAGAGATCCCATTCCATAAACCCTCCTTCCAAGGAGGGCTTCTGGTAGCAACTGCCTTGCAATTATCCCAGAAACATAAGATACATGCAAGTGGTTTATGAAGCAAAGTGCTTCCATAAGGAAGTAACAAGGGAGTGGGGATGAGCAGCATAAGAAAGAGGAAGCCAAGAATAAGATTTCACATAAAGCGCCATTGTAGTGGCTGTTACTCATGTCCCGCATGTACAAGGGGCAGAGTCCAGGAGATATCAGCCACAAGTTTCTAGTGGTCTTCTCCCAGTGGGGTCAGATATTTAGCTCTCCCAGTAATGTGTGAGCATTCACATGGAACCAGGGCAACTCATGTGAGCCTTGGCAGCCAGGTTTTTTTTTTTTTTTTTAATCGGTGGTAGGCCTGGGATGTCTACTTCTGCATGTGGTTCCTAGCCCTCTCCAGAGGTCAAGCCAATACCTCATGGCCCAAGTCCCCCATAAGTCACATTGTTAACAGACTGTTTCATGTGGCTCATGGGCTCCAAGTCAATAACAAACCACTCATCTGGCAGAACATCCCAAGGTGTCAGATTCTTAAGAGCCAGGCAGGGGCCAAACCCTTATTTAGAACATGCAGGGAGTAGACAACTCAGTACTGGGTTAATCTTTCAGTACATCCGTACAATTCCTCAAAGCTGAAGCACTGGTTTGCAGGCAATACTGGTTCCCAGGCCCATGGCAGTAGTAATCACAATCCATCCTTTTTATACTTAAAACGCACTTGTTTGAATGGTACACCCCTATAGATAGGTTCAGCCTTAAAGTATACTGCATCAGGGGGTGGTCACTCAAAAGGCTTCCAAGTAGGCATGCCTCCTATTTGCCAGCACTCCCAGTGACCCTGTTGTGGTTTTGTATTTCTTCCTGATCCTACATCTCTGGGACTTAGATTTAGAGTTACTGGTTCCCAAAAGGCACATGCTTGTATCAAGGGACAAAGACCTACTTTAAAAATGAGCTATGGTTGCTGCCTCAGCCCTCAAGTCTCCTTGAGTTAACGGGCCAGCAGACAAGGACATCATCTTGGCAGAGGTAATTGGCTTTAGTCACCAGGAAGAAGCAGGGTTGCTCTTATACAGTGGGATAGGAGACAACCTATTTGTAGGTTTCTTGGTGATCTGATTTGATGATAAAGTACACAGCATCCAAAGCCTGAGAAATACAGGATTTCAGCTCAGGTCCAGGAGAGAGGAGGACCTTGTCATGCCACCAGGGAATCCACCAAAAGGGTATATAAGGGTAAGAGAAATCTGGACAGAGGAAGGGGCCGCTATGTACCAGTTGAAACCCCAACAGAACTCCTTCACAGGATTTGTCTTTCCAGTCTTTAGTTTCTTCAGGAAGAAACCTACTTGAACTTAGGGAAACTCCCTCTAGAATTTATTCCAAGAAGTGGCTCGGGTGGTGCAGAGGCTATAGTGGACATGGTTATATGTTACCCACATTCCTCTTTAGATGCAAAGAACCGATCTCTCTCCCCACCCCAGCCCAGCTACTTGAAGTGCTACGTGAGGAAAATCCTGTACTCTTCTATGGGATTGCCTCAAAGATCTACTTAGCTAAGGCCAAGCACCATTCTCAGGGACACATTCCAGTGGAGCTGAGAGCTCTGAATCACCAAGATGCTTGAGAGGACCAGGCCTTTATGTTCCTAAGTGATAGATTAACTTCTCCGCCCAGTCCTGCTGGATCACTTCTTTTACAGACATTGCTCCTGATAGCACTCCATAGTACGCTTTTCTGTATATTCAACTCCCTCTCAAAAGCTGCTGCCTGAAAAGCTCAGTCTACAACAGCTTTCACTGTTAAAGACGATGGCCAGACTCCTTCAACCTCCTAAGCTCAGGCTGTAATCATTTCCCCCCAGATAGAGAACCTGTACAATCCCAAATACGCTGCATAGAGTGCACATATCTCCTCTTCAGGAATGATCCACAACAGAAGCTACAACAGTGGCCATAGAGGCTTCACCCTGGAGGACCTGGCATAAGAGAATAAAGGGACCTTGTCTTCAGAGATTCTGGTGTGAAGGAGCAGAAGGAGACCATTACTGCCAAAGAATAGACGGCTCCTGCTGACAAAGCATCTCCAGCCCCCCTCTAAGACCACTACAATTAAAGAGGGGTCAGTGGGTTTACCGGAAGTGTACTCTTCATTCTTAAATCCTGTTATTAAATCAGATCTGGAAAGATTGACAGCATCTGACCTTTCTCAGTGTCTGGGGATCTCCCAGGCAATCTCAGTATGGGTCATGACTGCATCCATCTGAAACTGCTAATGAGCCAAAACTTTACTATCGGCTCATTAAGGTTGAGTTGAAGCCAGTTCCTAAAAAATCATTTATTATGCACACATAGTTCTGCCAAACACATCTTCTAATACTCTTAGAAGTTCTAGAAATATGATTATGTGGTTTTAACATCTTGGTTTTACTGATAGGAGGATCCTTTGAGTACACAATAGTTCATTCAGATGGATCCTATATAGCTCTCCAGTTGATCTCCCAGAAGACATTTCAAAGTTATGAAATTTAACAAAATTCACCATTTTAAAATATACGATTCCATGGCATTTAGATATCTACAATTTTGTGCAGCCATCACTGCTCTGTTCCACAATGTTTACGTCATCCTAATAGGGAACCCATACCAATGATTTCTTTACATGGAGTTATGGTCTAATGTCCTTTAAGTCTGAAGGACTGTTTAGGATTTGTGGGGGTTTTTTGTATTTTTTGTGGGCTAACTAATGACAGACTCAGTTTTTATCTGGAAATATCAATCTGACTTTGTTTTGGAGGATAGTTTTGTCAGATATAGAATTCTTTTACAGGGTTTTTTTTTTCTTCTTTCCTTTCAGTACTTTAAGTATTATCCTTCAGCCTTCTGGCCTTCTTAATCTAATGAGAGTTGTTGATCTTACTGGAGGATACCCTTGTACATGATGAGTGGATTCTTTTGTCCTTGGTCTTGAAAATTTGATAATACATCTTGATATGGATTTGTTTGGGCTTATCCTCCTTGGGCTTCATTGAACTTTTTGAATAGATTCATGTTTTTCTTCATATTTGGGGGTACTTTGGTCCTATTTCTCAAAATAGTGTTTGTGCTCCTTGCTCTCTTAGTATGCTTGAGCAAAGAATCAAGCAGGCCTGAAGGTTGACCAGGTATTTCTTATGGTTCCTACATATCTGAGACTGAGATTAGGCTTTCAAGAGATTTCCATGAAGCGCTTGCTTGATTCAAGACAGAACAAGGCCAATTCTACTACTCACCCCTCTTCATCTGAGGAAGATGCTAACACTTGAGTCTTCCCCTCCCTCTAAAGATACCATTTTAATGCAAAAGGACAAAAATCCACCTCTAGCTCTACAATCCACTAGTATCAGCTCCTACTCTGCATTGTGGGCAATATTTAAAGAGGCCTTTTTAATACCTACTACTTCAATCCTTAGTGGAAATACATGGTCAATCCTCCACCATGTTCCTTGAATCCTCATGTCAAGTTCTATGCACCCTGGGCTGACATCCTGAATCCTGCATCTTCTTTGGAGGCAGCCCTTGGGCTACAGAACCCATGTTGTCTAACATGGTAAGCTTAGAATTAACAGCTCACCAGAGGTACTCTAAGTGACTAATAAGTGTCAGGAGTATACATAACCCATATTTCTCAGTCCAGGATAATTCTGAAGTCTGTTTTATACTAATTCCTAAAACTTTTCTGGAGGATTAGTCTCATTTATCCGCATAGCAACTGGTTTATGAGGAACCTCCGCGTCCTGCTTGCTGTCACATCTTTCTAGATCACCTCCCCAATTTCTTTGCCAGCATTTCTTCCCACTCAAAGCCCTTGTCTCAAAGTCTTCTATCTTAGAGCCTGATTAGGGGGGAATCCAGTAGAGACCATGGAATAAAAAGTTTTGCTGAAATACAGTAAAATATTTGATGCTGGCTATTGATAGAACTAATGTCTCATCTTTAAGGCAAAACCTTTCTTCAAGTGTCACATGTGGAGAACTAGGTAGGAAAAGCCAAAGGAAAATTGCTTCTGCTCAAGAGTGTTGCCAGAGCTCAGGTTTGATTGCAAGTGAATTAGAATGGCATCACTCATTACTGTAGAAGCAGCAGACTTGGAGTGGAAGGGGTCTACCCCAGCTAAGATTTATTGAGTTTATACAACTTGTATAGAGGCAAAGGGAAGATTTTGAGGGGAAAGGTGTTACAGCTAACCAAAGCCTACTCCTCCCAACCCCATTAAGTCATGTTGCCCTCTTAGGCTTCCCTTCACACTAGAGCAGAAGCCTTGTCCATCTTGTTCACAGATGCATCCCTTACACTTAGTGCCTTGGTAGGTAGATTCATTAGCCATTTGGTTAATTGATCCAAGAAGTCCATTGTGTAGACAACCAGAAATATTAGAACTTCCCAGGGGAAGGGGAATGCTAGACTCCGCATGACGGTAAAGAGGGACAGGGTATCTTTTCACCAGCTTGTGGCAAAAACACTGCTTTCAGAAGGCTCCTCACTTACCCGAAAGAGAAAAGATCTAAAACAGGGCATCAAGCAGTGTTGCTTTTGGTAACAGACACACAGCTAAGCTGATGGCCAGGGAAGGTAGTGTTGAAAGCTTCAGCTGAAGGCCTCCAGTGTTTGCCTTTGTTTCAGCACATACATACCCAGTCCCCCTCACCTACTTGAGGGGCTGGTATAAGCTATTCCCTATAGGAAGTAAACTCTAGACATGATCATTCATGTTTGAAGCCCAATGGCTCATTCTTGGATTAGATGCTTAAGTGATCAGAAAGTCAGTTGTCGTGGTCTTACATTAGTGTGCTCATTCTTAAAGGTCATGTGACAATCAGACTAAAGCTCCTATAGAAAACAATTTTTACTGTTCCTAGCACTGATCCTTGTATTGTTTTTGTTCTTCCCAATGCTGCATTTTATAAGCAAAGGTATTCAGTGCCATCTATCATAGTGGCAGAAACTACCCTTAGGGCCAAGCTTGGTCTCTCCCCAAAATGTATTGGTCTACTCATTCACCCTGAAAACAACCTTAGGAGTCCATTAGCACCACCAACCCTATAAAATGGCATATTATACTAGACTGACCTCACAGAAAAGCCTGGATGTTACTGGAAAATTCCTAGAGACCTATATATTCTTAAGTGGCCTGAGACAGGTTTCAAAGCCAAAATGTTTTTAATTTGGGAGGACACTGGGTTATAGACTTTTTTGATAAGACTAATAGTACCACCTCTTCAACATTTCAGAATAAGGATGCTAAAGCCTTTAAATATGGTTGTCTTATTCAAGAGTCACATTAACCCATCTTATGGAGTAGGAGGGAGACTGTGGCATACAGGCAGAGGGTCGTATACTATTGTTTGAGAACCACCAGTTTGGCAAACATCTCCTGATATCACCCTTATGGACACTGAATTCTAAAGTGCTAGTTGCAAAGACCATGAAACCAGAACAGGACCCAGGCTGTGACCATCAAAAAAGGAGTTTTAAGAATGTCCTCCAATCAAGCTACAGGCAAGGTGTTAGACCATAGCATTTTCTACTCCATGAGAGAGGGCTTTAGTATATATGATAGTATCCTCTTACCTAAGTGGATCATCTCTAAGATTTTTCCTTACAGGCCATTTTCTACTGCTGTAGTTCAAATTTAACTAGGAACACAAGGCCTCATCTAGAGTATTTAGACTTGGCATGGGTGATGGCTACCTATGTTCACTTATTTGGGTCACTGGGTGCCTAGATATTTGGTCAAGTATTCTGGGGGGTAACTGTAAGCATTTCTGGAGATTAACACAAATTGGTGGAATAAGTAAAGCAGAGTGGATGAGGGCCATTCACACTAAAGAGGGCTGTTAAAGACCTGAGTATAAAAGACTGACCCTCTCCGGGAGATAATTCTTCCTGCCTTGCCTTCACACGGATGTCAGTTTTTCTGGTTTTGGACTGACTGGAACATTGGCTCTTCTTGGATCTTGAGCCTCATGGCCTTATGGATGGGAACCACATGATTAGCTCTCATGGGTATATAGCTTACCAAGTCACCCTGCAGATTTTGGGACTTGTCCACCTCCACACAATTGCATGATCCAGCTTTTTATCTGATTTATCTCGTTTCCCCAGAGAACCTGAACACAGCAAGTCTAGTTAGTGGCATTTCCCACGAGTTCAGTTAGCATTCCAGCAGGATGCCCATCACATTATTAGCTTTCACTTAGTATCCTCCATATCTACTCTATCATCCATGGAAGAGACTTGATAAAACCCCAGGAGGTCATCCTTGTATACAGGTGCAGGAAACCTAGCATCACAATCTGGGAGGTTAGCCCAAATGTACCAGGTCTGTGGTAAATCTAAGGCACAGTTCAATTCTTGATCCCCAGCATCAGGTAGTAAAGGCCTTCAGCCTAATTGGGAGGCTGCATACCCCATTCCTTCTGCACCAGTAACTAGTTGTGTTGCTTTGAGCAAGTCAAGCACCAAGCCCATTTACTCCGCCTGAAGTGGGAGGATGGCTTCTGTATACTTTTGAGTAGAGAGATCTTCTACATTACCTCCTCATACACAAGTTGTCTAGGACCACAGTACTCCCATCACCATGAATCCTACTGAAACATCTTAAGAAAAAAAGATGGACTAACCAGAATTCCATTTGTAAGATTGAGTCTTAGTGAGCTGATGTTTACTTAAGTTGCATAAGCAAATACTGTCTATAGTAGAGATTGGGTACTAGACTTCAGTACTAAGACAGTGCTTTATGAACATATTTATGAAGTTTACTTGCAGGTTTCCTGGGATCAGCAGGAGCTACTGACGGTCTCTTAGGTTATACTGGAGGCTCCATCCACCTCTTGCATCCCACGCATAGTTAATGAGATCTCTCTAGAGGGATCTAGAGACAAGCTTCATGTTTATTCAGTTACAGCTAAGAACCAGCATCAGGAATTTTATACTTTGTTTTACTGGAAGCATCTTGCCTTTTTCAGTCCCTGGAAAAATCTGTCCAATATGGGTTTATTTGAATCAAGTGATACACTGAAGCTTTACATAGAGCTCTACTAGTTAATGAAGAGAGCATCTCTACCCATCACCGTTTAATCCTCAGAGACCACAAGAACTATTGATTTAACATTCTAGGACAGAGCCTGGCTCTCTATGGGCACTGCAAGGGCAGCTATTTTCCCCTCACTTTGAGGAGGAAATAGAGTTGCTAATTAAAGACCATACTGTATTTCCCCATTTAGGGATCCACAGGACTGCTCATAATCAATGGAGAACTACACAAGGCTCGGCTGTCTAACAATTGCCAGGTTAAAGTAGAAATTAGGGAGTTCAACAAGGAGTATGAAGAGTTTCACTGCTTGGCTCTCCCACATGTGCACAAGGCTCCACCCCTCCAGTATTTAGCAGCCCTCCACTGCTTCCCCAAGCTCCCTACCAGGCACTGGTTTCCATGGTGAGGTCAAATCCCTCTGTCCCTCTGCTGCTGCTCTTCCTTGCCCTATCTTTTTTAATCTGTAACCCAATTCTCTCCCTGGCTTCCTGAATTGGAGATACTCCATTCTCAAGATCCCTTTCTGAAGGACATAGGAAGCTTCCAGAAGAAAATAAGGCTCTTCAAAGGGGCAAAGCTCTGGCAGGCCCCTTATTTAGTCTCCGGATCCCCTGAGAGGCTCGCATTCCAGCAGCCCTGCCTGTCATCCCCTTAGGATGAGCAAGTAGCAGCAGTAAGGGCAGGAGAGCTGTTAGGGAGACAGCCAGAGAGCTTGGAGGACCAGTTTCCTAAGAAAACAGCCCTTGCTTTTGTGCCCTGCCCTGTATTGTTGCTCAACATTAGAAACATGACAAATATAAGGCAATTAAGTGGAATATAGGTAAGACTATGTAGAATTAAGTGTTGGAAGGAGGTAAGCTTAAAAAGGAGGATTAAGTTAGAATGCTGCTGTAGTGAACAGGGAGAAAGAGATGAAGACTAATTCAAACCAATCTTTCACCTGTTGCTTAAATCCAAACTCTAGAGGATTAGAATCCAGACTCGGATTAGATTTAGGTGCATGGCTAGGTAGAGAGACGAATCCAGCAGAGTGGTTCCGACCTGGCCATCTAGGTGCAGAATGCTATCAGAAAGGGAAGATAGGTTTGGAGAGAATGCACACAAGATCCATTTTGTGATGGGAGAGATCATGAAACAGGTAGATGAATATACCTGGGTCTGAAGCTCTGTTCAGGCTGGTCATTTGCAAGGTGGAAAAGAGATCTAGAGGTATTAGGTCACCGGGGCTTTCGTTTGTCATCCTGGAGAGAATTCTCAGGATAAACAGTTTAGAGTCCCATGGAACAGAACTGTTAAGGAGAACATGGTAGAAAAAGGAGCCAGCAAAGGAGATGAAGCAGCAGCACAGAGGGTGAGGGTACAGATCAGGGGAGTGTATCTAAAGGAGAGCAGAACCCGGGCAAGGAAGAAGCAGGAGGATCAGACTCAAACTTGAAGTACAGGAAAACAAGTGGCACCTCAGCCCTTCGTGGAGAAGTCCACGATGACCTGGTAGGAACTTGGATATTCCACAACCCACAGAAGGTTCTCCTTGAAGTCCTGTGGTGCTCTGGCCTCCGGATTTAAGAGGAGTCAAAAGACTCACCTAGAGCCATGAGGAACAGAAGTTCCAACCCAGGGGTTGTCAAGAAAACTGACAAGAACATTAAGGTGAAAGACCAGGAGAGTCTATATTCTAAAAACATCCAGAAGCATTGGTGAGGGGATAGCCCCCGAAAGACTTTTCTGGAATGCTGTATTCGACATAGAATTCAATGTGCCTTCTAGTTTTAAAAAGCAAGCCTGCCTGGGCTCTGTCCTACAGGTGATGGATATTAAGAGACCTGGCTGGGGCTGCATGAAAATTCAGCCATGCACCCAACCAACCTCAGCAAAGAAACTCAATGTGGGCTTGACCCACAGTGCTAAGCCTGGAGCCAACACACCGAATTACACCATTGTTATAGTCCCAAGCCAAGGATTCCTCCCCAGTACCTGGTCTTGAATTAGGTTTCTTAGCAGTCAAGAAACCAATTGTTTCCAATAATACTCCCAGCGGAGCCCTGAGAACAGGTGTGGAGTCTCATCTAGGTCTTCCGGCTTTCTGAACCACCACTAGACTGGGCCCCAACTAGCTATTCACTGTGGCTCCCTCTCAGTTATACTGGAAGCTGGACCACCTCACTCCACAGCCCAACCCTGGAGTCCTGTGACATTTCCCCCCCCCCCCCTTACATGATTGGGAAGGAAGTCATGGCATGCTAGGTAAAGATGCCCAGCCTAACTTCCTACAGAGGATCTCAAAACGTACAGTTCCACTTCTCTAGGGCCCAATAAAGTCTGAAAGCCTTTCTCCATGTTCCTGGGAAGTCACACCTCTTAAGGTCTGCTCTCTTCCTCCTGAGAGGGGAGGAATTTGAACTGAGAGGGTTTTGAGGTAGGAGGAGACATCCTCAAGCTTTGCCTTCCTGCCCCTCAAGCTTTGTTGGGAACTGGGGAGATGACAAGGGGTGAAGTGAAGTGCCAATGATGCAGTAGGAAGCAAGATCTATCCTTTGGCTGGGCACTCCGTGCTTCCAGACTGGTCCATATTCTGGTAGCTCATGGAGCACTGAGCACTGGGAACATCTTAATATATTCAGGTTCTGTTTTTATTAGTAGCATTGTATACTGGAAATAGGAGTTATAGCCTATAATATACAGTTGCATCAGAAACTTCAGACACATTAAGAAAACATTGATTTTGAGTAAATGAGAGATCACTTAGTCTTTTGTTACAAAGGATAAGCTCCTCTCCTACATCTCCATCAGCACAAAGGAACCCATCAGAAACTGAAAGCAGGTGGGATGGTTTGAAGAAAAACCATTAGTCACAAAAGACTGAATCATTTTCTTCAACTCCTATCAAACATGGTTAGTGTCAAATCCAGGGCCTCTAGAAGAGCGGGCCAGGCTCACAAAGGGTCAGAAACATCCTGGGGTCCCCTTCTTACTGGTTATGTAAGGCAGAAAAGGGAGAGGGGGGCCTCACAGCACAACTGGGTCAAGCCTGTACCTCAGGAGCCTAAGTGTCCAGTTTCAAATGTGTGGGGGGGAACCTTTCCCCTCCAGACAGGTTGCCCCTCTACTTCACCCTCACAGCAGTGGTCAGATTCAAGGTACTTCAAGCAATCCCAGAGCTCTAGTGCTGGTGAGGACTGCAGAGGAGCATCAGTTAAGGATACTGCCCCTGTGCAGGGAGCAGCTCTCAGAAGAGCCCCATCAGGTTTCATCCTTGGCAGCATTTTTCCATTACTTCAAGACCTAGAAGCATTTGTTCCACCAGATGGTTTACTTCATTTGAGATAGGGCCCTTTGCACCATTTGATTTGGAGGGGGATATGGTCTATAAGTTCAAGCAGCAGTTAGAGGCTGTGGCCAAGACGCACTGGTAGAGAAGTCAGTTTGGGAAGCTATCAGAACCATTCCCAGGATAGTCCTTCTCATCCTGGAACCAGTACTCCTGGGCTTTTAATTCTTCATGCACATGAACTTGCCCCTATCCATGGCAGCTTTAGTCACCAGTGTGGCCTGGTAGCCTTTCCCTCATGACCTCCTTACTATCAACCAGGTTAGTATTGCTATATCCTATGAAGGAATCTCTCGCCCAGGCTTAGTTGGAAGTAGAGGAGCTACTTCTAGCCTCCTAGAACCATCTTGTGATTACAAGACCAAGGACTTTCAGAGCTGATGACACCATCAGGCCCCTCTCCTACTGTTCCCAAATCAGATGCCCATCAACATAACAATTGGATCCGTCCAAATCAGAATCCACTGGGGACATCATGTAAAAAAAAAAAAAAAAAAACCAGCCTGGGAACACAACACCCTTTGGGATCTAAGATAATTTCCTTTGGCCTGCAGTACAAAGGTCTTTCATTCAAAGCTCTAAAAACTTGTGCTTTCCCATCCCTCGATGTTACTTGGCAATGGGAAGATGTGTCACTATTTTTATAAAAAAAATCAAATCAAGGGTCAAGGACAGACAAGGACATTTTGTCCTTGAAGGATACCCAAAGTTGGCCAAGGTCATACTCACTTGGATATATTTGCAGAGTAGGTCTGCAGCTGAGCAAGGAGCTAGCTGTGAACCTTTGGGATTTTTGTCACAGGACATGGGGGAAAAGTACCTCTTGCTTAAGAGCCACCAAACACAGATTGGAGCATGTGGTGGGGGCAGAGGTGAGGGTATATGTGGCAAGACCTCGGGTTCAGGCTAACAGAGGCCAAACAAGGAGTTCTGGTGACAACATGGTGACATGTCAGAGACCCTGATACCAGGAGAGACGGTGGGATTCAGGACCACCAATGATAGAGCTCTACCACTTTCTAGCAGTCTTCAGGTTCTCCAGTCCAAGAAGCTGTGCCATGGCCTTTCTGGAATCCATTTATAACTCAGCCCTAGGACACTGGACACAGTTAACAAAAGTTAGAAGGGACCACGGCCTGGCAGAATGGTTCCTTAGAAAAAGGGTCACTATCTTATGCACAATATTGAGATATTGTGAGCTACCTTGGGGGGTTGGCTCTAAGGTTTCCTCTCTGGTGGAAGATGCTGAGGAGACAATCCTGGAATCTAGTGGCTGAAGCTTATGCTAGGCCTTTCAGGGGGTGCTGGTCTGATAGAGCATTGGAACAGCTTCCTGAAGACATAGCTATAGCACTAGCTCAGAGGCAACCCTCTGCAAGGACAGGTATCCTCCTGGATGCATGCAAACAGAGGTCTCTAAGGGGCTAGGTCCCTAGGGGAAGGGACACATGGGTATAGAAACCAAGAGGTTGAAATAGCAGAGCACCTCCCCCCTTTGCCATAACTGACTCGCTGGGGACTTCGTGCTTCCTGTCCCTGCAACTCTTGCTTCTTCTATAATAGATTCTGTTCAAGAATAGCACACTCTTGCCATAGGATCCTGTTGACCTTCCAATCTTAACTGTTACTGGGGATCTTGGGTTCCTTGTGTCCGAAACCAGCAGACAAAAAGGGCCACTATTCTGGTAGGAGCATTGGCCCTGATCATCAAAATGCAATAGGGCTTCTTTGATATCAGGCAGCAGGAGGGGATCTAGGGCATGGAGTAGTCCTCTTGGACATGTTGTCCCACTTGAGTGAAAGAATGACTAGTACAGCAACACCAGCCTGAGAAGGGAGGAGTATCAGGCACTCAGACCCCTCAGGAATGAGAGTTTGAGTCATATCATCAAGTTAGTCACTGAGACCAGGGAAGGTGTGGGTTGGTAAAGAGAATTTAGGATGGATAGTGGAGGAGTAAAAGTGAGTGCCAGTAGCCCCCGGAGACTGCCTGCAGTGATGGGCACTAGTTCTTTCTTCCAGTCTCCCACTTCTAAGTTTGCCCACTAGGGACTGGGAAGCTGTTCCTCTACACATGTGAGGTGGACTTCAGTAGGACAGGTGAGGGCTAGGGCAGCTATGAAGTATAGGCCTTGCATCCTTAAGGTTTACCTTAAAGGGGAATACTTGTCTGACAGGCTCCAGTGGTCAGTGATTTCAGGAGTCATCCCACCATTTGATTGAACGGTGTATTCTTCATAGGCAGCCCTTGCCAGTGATTTTGCAGCTCTACCCCACACTGGACCTCCAGTGGCCGTGCCCTGGAAGTCCCCCATTTGGTTGAAGTGGCCAGATCTGTACTGTGACTGGGCCCTGCTAGGGGGAGGAAGTGGAGGAGGAAATGAAGTGATGGGAGGCCATACACTCCTCTGGCTATCTGGTCAGGAACTACAAGCTGACCTAGGTGATGCTTAGCAGGTCTGTTCACTGGGACCAGAAGTGTTACAAAGATTATACTTTTAGTCCATTGAACAGAGACCTGTTCCGCCTGTGTCTCTGCCTTTCTCTCGTGAATAGAAATATTAAAAAATATTTTATTCATGAGAGAGATACAGGCAGAGGGAGAAGTAGGCTCCATGTAGGGAACCTGATGCGGGACTCGATCCTGGGTCTCCAGGATTCCACCTCGGGCCAAAGGTGGCACTAAATGGCCGAGCCACAGGGGCTGCCCAAATAAAATCTTAAAAAAAAAAAAAAAGGAAAAAAGGAGAACCCAAATACTACACCACATGTCATAGGGTTTCAACTAGCTGTGAAAGTAGGTCAACCTTCAACTGGCCAGCTTGGGGGTGGGGGGGTGGGAGGAACTTAACAGGCCAGCTGGGCACTTGAGGGCCAAAAAAAATTCTGAAGTGTGTACAAGATTATCACCAACACACTCTGTATCCTTAGAATAAGCTGTTCCATTAAAGTAGAAGTGTTCACACTGGGAATTGCCCATGAAACAGCTTTCTTTTCGAAAGGGAGTTAACCCTGCTTCCTAAAGTGAGCAACTGATGTGCTGGCAGTACACTCACAGACATGGGTCTAGCTTTGGAAGACTTGACACTCCCTGGCATGGGATTCTGGAGAACTTAGGGGGTGGTCATGAAAGATGCCATGTGGAGACTTGAACTGCAAGGAGAGATGCCCCAGTCAGAGGTAGTGGGAGTGAGACAGGGCCCTGGATCCAAAGAGGAATGTGGGATTTCAAGACCTAGAACAAAACAGAGGAAGGTAGAGATTTTTCCATATACCTCCTGCCCCACAGGTGCATAGGTACCTCCATTATCAGCATCCTCCAATAGGGCTGTAATATCCACATCCAATAAAGTTGTAATATCTTATTTACAATATTGTAATATCTGGGGATGTTTTAGGTTCATTAAGAGTTCATAGTTTACTTCAGGGGTCTACTCTTGGTGGAATAGCATTTTTAGGGTAGTGAAGACCCTCTATGACCTAAGTACATGCTGTTGTGTATTTGACACATAGGATGTACAATGTCAAGTCTCCATTTTAATTTCCTTCAAGAAGCCTCCTGCCAACATCCTAGTATTAACTTCCACTGGTCCTTTTCTCTCTGAAGGGCTTGGACCCTGAGAATCACTTGTTCCCAATGATCTTGATATATGGATTATTTTAGGACAAGGAGATCTGGCAATGCAAGTGTCGGGAAATTCCACCCTCCACTAGAGGCAGGGGAGTTCTTGAACACCTGCTCCCACGAAGTGTCTAATGATCAGAGGGGACATTCCTCTCCCATTGTAAGGGCTACCCATATTGAGGCATGTGCTATTTTCTTTGGGCTCATGTTTAATACCAGTAAAAATTCAGGTAAGAAAGGATTTAGGAGGTTTTCCTTGGACTACGGTCCTGAGAAAGAACAAGTCTACTTACAAGTCTACTTACTGGTAGCTTCCATAATTGATTCCTATTATGGCTGTGCCTGTGATCAGATGCACAGATGCCACAGGAAAACAGCTTTTCAAGTTCTGGGATGTCTGAGAAAAGCAACTCTAAGTCTGGTAAGCTGACCTATTTGACTTTTGCTTTGAGTATACAATCCTTCAAAATTCCAATCTACTTCATTTCCAAGGCCACTGAATCATCTTTCAGCGCAAGCACCTCTGAGCCTCTCCAAGAAACATTGGCCTACATCCTACTAAATACTGTGTTAAGACTCCATTTGTGAGCAGGTTGGCATGTTTTCTGTGATCAGGCGGGGGATAGACCCCTTGCTGTGAGGGGAGTTAGAGCCTCCAGGTTTTTTTTTTTTTAATATTTATTAATGAGAGAGAGATACAGAGGGAAAGGGAGAAGCAGGCTCCATGCAGGGAGCCTGAGGTGGGACTCGATTCCAGGTCTCCATGATCAGGCCCTGGGCTGAAGGCGTCGCTAAACCGCTGAGCCACCCGGGCTGCCCTGAGCTTCCAGATTTCTTAGAGTGGATCAATGCCCTTCCAAGGAAGAAAGGAGCATTTCTGGAGAACTTGCGGACGGTCAGGAATTGGAGTCACGTTGGCCATTGTCTGAAACCTATCAAGCAGAGGGCAGAGTGACACCTCTTTGGTCTGAGTTTTGGGGGAACAGCTCTTCCTAGGCCCTGGTAGGCCCCTTCTTCCTGAGCTCAGGAAAGGGAGGAAAGGGCTAGCAATATGATGCATAGCCAGTGTCACTGCATTTGGTCCCAGGACCTTGTCTTCTCCCATCTCCAAAGATTCCCCTGACCCTCAGTCACCACCTTTGCTACCCTCACTGGTTTAGGGGAGAATTAATCCTCATTCCTGAGGAGGAGTCCCCAGTAGACTTCTTCTTCTCAGGTTGGGTTGCAAAACTTGTCCATTCATAGTCACACCTGGGAAAGGGAATACAGTTGTCCAAGTAGATCACTGGGCTACCATACTTTGCCCATTGCCCTCCTCGTATACTGGCAGCTCCACACCTTCACCTGATCAGCCAGAGTCAGCCACCCCTGCTGCAGTCATGACTTTTCCTGCCTGTGGGTCCTGGATACCAGGAATCCAAGTTGTCTGGGCTGCAGTCATATCCTAGGATTCAATGGGACCCTTGCTGTGTCCCCTGGCAAGAATGAGCCCTCCCTCCTATCCTTTCCCCCAAGCTCTTCTCTTGGAACTAGGCCTCTAACCCTGCAGAGCCAAGTTTGAGATAGTAAACACAAAGTCCCCCATGGGTCAGTGGCAATGGTAGTATTATCACCACACCTACTTCTACACTTTGGTTTCTAGACCCATGTTCTCTTTATTGGGATAGACCACCACAGAAGAGTTCTGTTCAGGGTTCTCAATCCTCAAGGATGGCACCCATCCTCACAGATCATTGCTAAACTATTGCTTCAACTGCTTAAACAGCAGGCTAATGTTTTGCTTCATTAGGACCATTCTCTGTGGGGCTATATGCACATGGCATACCTTTAGGTAGGATCTTGGGAACCCACAATCTGATTTTCTCTGGACGGTGTGCTATGAGTGCCACTGTGCACCTTTTTCCTCATCGAGCTCTCTACCAGCCCTGAGGTTTGCTGGATTATGCAGCTCAAGTTTCATGTCAAGGCCATTTGCTCCACAGCCTGGACGTGTTGTAGAGCCCTTTTCAGCTCTCAACCGCAAACAAAGCTGACAGCTTCTTCCAGGTCATTGAGTATGTGGGTTAGAACAGTACATGCCTAGATCTAGAGTATAGCCTCTAGAACCCTCATGGCACCTGTCAGGCACTGGGATTCTTTGCAGTTGTAGATGCAAGATGCCACAATTTCTTTTCCTACAAAGGGATGCCCCAGTGTACCTTAAGCTCTTGAATTCTACAAGATTTTGGGAACTTATTTCCAGAAGAATTGGAGTTTGTCTCCTACCCTCTGAGATACATGTGTTTTACCAAGGCCTCCTATATACTAGCCTCTTCTTACTCCGCATGGTCAACACGACACTGAACTGGCTGGGCATCCTGAAGGGAAAAAAAAACAATTATGTTGACAGTCCTTCTGTAGTATGGACAGAACAAGTTTAGACAGTCTTGGAAAACTGAATGCATATGGTGATCAGGCTCAGGAGTTAGGCTTGAGTATTATGTCCCTTACCCTTTAATCTTTTGATCCTAATATTCAGCCAAACGTGCTGCTTAATATCGGACATGTTCTCAATCATTTCTACAGTTCTTTGAAAGTCATGGTTCCTTGACTACAATAGTCAACTGCTCTGACCACTTTGCTTGGGTCACTATAAGGGTGTGGAATAATCCCCATTGCTAATTAGGGAGCCAAATTCCATGAACACTTCCCCTGCCTTTAACCTAGTCCTGTAGGAAGTGAACTTAGGGTTGCCATGTCCCACTCACTAGTGGGTCCCCAATAGCCTTCACAAGTGCAGGATCTCCCATTCAATTTCTGGACTCCTGTAATAGATTCTCCCCAGCATGCCCACTTCACTGGGCCCCATCGCCCCTTTCTGTGCTGCCAAGGTAACTCCAGTATTTCATTTAGAACCTCTAGGAAATTTGTGGAGTAAGGTTCTGCCTGGTGAGTTTCTACTGTCCTGGAGGTCTTAGAGTATATTCCAAGAAAGGGACTCCACGTTGACAAGCTCCTTCATTCCATCTTAATTTAAGCCCCTTTAGATCAAGCAGCTTCACTATCCGGTCCTATGTGAACTATCCTGGCTCCTAGAGCCACATGTTTAGACGGCTAGCTGTTTTTGGTAGAGACCAGTTCTGGTTCCCCTGCTTTATCTTCTCCTGGACCATACCATAGAAACCTGATAACTCTTATGAGAAGAGTGGCCCAGTTTCTCGGCTGTGAAGGCACCACCAAGGAAGCCAAGATGGTCCCACCCAAGGAATCTGGGACAGGTGAGATTCAGTACTATGCTCCAGGAAAGCCTGCTGCAACTTCTACAGGAGATGCTGCCTTTGAGCTCAGCTGCACATCAAGGCCAGAGGATTCCCAGGAGTAGGAATTAAGGATCCTGGGGCCTGCTCCACCACGGAGAATTCGAACTCCTGGGAGGAGCCCAGTTTTTATGATGTTTGGTGCTTCATAACCATGTGGCGGGCTTCCTTGCCAGGATGAGGCACTTGGGTTTTGGTAACCATAGGTAGAGGTGCTTCATGTGGACATAGAGCCTCAGGAATGGTGTTCCTGCAGCCAGACTGGCCATTCACATGTTCCTTCTCCCTCCCTGTCCCAGGGGCTAACACTGCCTAATCAGTGCAAGGTTTAGGCTCAGTCTAATCCTGGCTGTGTCAGGAGCCTCTTAGACCCTAGCCTGAGAGCAAGAGCCAGGCTTTGGGGGGGGAGGGTAGTTGAATATTTAGCCCCTGAATATTTCATTGAACCAGAGAATGCCTAGATCTTCTGTTTCTCAGCCTCAAGCCCTAGCAGGACTATGGAGGATGTACAGGCATTTCAGAAGCCCTAGAAATATCACCATTTATTTAGGAATGAACATGAATTATGGAGATGAACACTCAGGTCTCCTACTGGCTCTGAGGTTTTCTCATATTGGAGACTTCTTGGAGGTTTCTCCAAGCTGTGAGGAAACCAGGACCCCCAGGTTCATCCAGAACCACACATGAAGGGTCTATTTTTATATGTGAACTGATTTCTTTCAACACTAGTCAGAACTCAGGCAAAAAGCCTCCAAGATACAGGAGACCCAGTTAACGTTAGAAAGATAGGAGCATCATGGTAGACCACCACCTCAGCCATGCTGGTGGAGCCCTTATTTTGGGCCCTGTACCCAAGGGCCTGCCTGGCCGCATACCCCCACTAGCCCACTCACCCCTGATTTTTTACTTCCGGTCTCTTTAGCATTCTCCAGCTTTTCTCTTTCGGCAATCTGGACTTTCAGTTCACCGTTTCACAATACCAAATTCTACCGGGACATATACGAGTCAGTTATTTTGTTTAGCACTATACCAAGTTTTCCTTTTTGCTACAAATTAGCAGCATAATCACATCTGAGAGGTTTACAGAAAAAAAAAAAAAGCCAGAACATAGAATTATAGGAACTTTCTGCATCCTGGGCATAATGAGCCTATGATAGTTCTGTTTCATGATGTTATACTAAATTTGGAATTTTGAGTTTCTGAAGAGTATTATGATCAGTTGAGAGGCTCTGAGAAAACACTTTAGAAGTTTGGGGGGAAAAAATGATCTGTTCCCAAGACAAAGTTATACTTAAGTCCAGATCAACTAAGTGAATCCTACAGATGGATTTTCAGTTGGAGTGGTTAGTCTTAATTTAGGTTTAATTTGAGACTTAACCTACAATGTCCATGTGAGTAAGGTGCTGTTTGGGAGTAACTGCCTATAGGTCTGAGAGTTGAGACACAAGGTCTTAAAGTACTTACCAAATGGCTCTTTTATCTAGAAGTTCCTATGATGATTGAGGATTAGGGTTTTCTTGTACACAAATGAATTCCCTGTTTTCAGTAGGATAGCAAAGTATGGCTTAATACAATCAGTTGGAAAAGAACTATGGGATGGCCCGTGAGATCTTGTTTTTCTGTAAGTGAATAAACGCTAATGTGTGAGGAGTTAAGCTATCAGCTTTTGACTTTCAGGCTTCCAGGTACGTTTTTACCTACTCCCCTACCCCACATTAGGAAAAAACTTAAGCGTATTGAAAAGTTGAAGTTTTATAGTGCTGCACCACTTAGTCACTACAGTTACCATTTTGGTATTTGCTTTGTTTTTGATGTATTTGTTACAGGCGTCAGCTGCGTTTGCCCTAAGTACATAGAGTAGTTAATATGCATGTTCTAGTTCGATATTGGTTTACAGCTTCTTCCCTTTGAAAGAAAAGGCACTTAAGATCTGTGCATCTCATCACAAGGGTGCCATTTAAGCCATGTTGGAAGTGCCTGTGCCAATAACCCAAATCCTGATCACAAAGTCCTCACTACCCCAGAGATCTCCCTTCAAGTCTGCTCTCTTCCCTTTTCTGTCCTGTGTACAGCTCAGGACATTGAAGACCAAGAGTAGAATTTACATTCTTTCTGGATCATTTATTATTTCATACAACCTCTCGCTTTCATTTTGACTAAATCTATTGGCAGAAGGGTCTTGACCTTCACCAATATTTCTATCCCTTTAACCTTGTAAATTTAACAGGAGCTATTACTCCAAGGCCTGGCCATTCCTGAGGGTGTCTGGGTCTAACAGAGGACCTGCACCTCGGACCTTCCCTGGTCTCGGCCCATCATACTACTTCAGCATGTCCTAATGTATCTTACTAGTTCAGCTAAGTCCTCTTGTACAAATTTAATCTTGAGACCATAAACTGAGACAACACAAAATAAAGCTGGGTATTTGGGTTGGCTGGTTTTGGAGAAAGATGGAGTAGGTATCGCCAGTCATCCTGGATTTTCTCAAGCTAAAAACTCCTAAGAATCTGTTCCCTAGCCAGTACAGACTGGTCAGCTCCATGAACTCAAGTATCACCATGGATATAGAGGTCCTTTTACATAGCCTCATTTGCTACAGGTGAGCAGCAAGACCCTAAGTCATTTCAGCTACCAGCTCTTGCAGAATTTGCTTCATTTGAGCCACTTTCCCCCCACAATCCTCCCTTTAGTATTCAACAGTCAGTGGCCAAACAGATGCGAGTGTAGAATACCTGCATGCTTTGACCTAAGGCATTTTTGGGCTTGGATCCAAGTTCGATGGCTCTTTTGCCCTCGTCTTAGGCTTAATACCCATCCATCCTGTCCGACTATTTCTCAATATCTTCTGGAAAAATTGAAACAGGAGAGAACTACAAGATTCAGGGGGAAAATCATGCTGCTTACTGATACTCGGTCATTGGAAGTTTATCTGCATGTAGGCAACAGAGATCTTAGTGCCCTCATTCCATCGTTGTGGGGTGACAAGTTTGCCGGTATTCAATAGAACTGCTAGGAAGACCGGCACTATAAGTCTTCTTTCCATCCCTGTCCCCCTTGTTGGCCTCTTGGTCAACGGAAGAAATAAGACCATCCAGATCTTAACTATTGTAGCAATTCCAATTAGAGAGCTTTCCTGGGAATGTAGCCTGTAGTTAGACTGAAGTCACTCCTACTCCTTAATTGCCAAAGATGTAGAATCATCTGACTTAACAGATGTACAGTTGAATCCTAACCAGAATCTTTAAAGCATCATCCAACTCTAATACAAAGTTATTGGAAACAGAGCTTGTTAGTTCTTAGAGACCTAGTAGCCAGGGACCTAGGTTACTAAGTGCTATTCATGTTGAATACTGGTCCAAAAATACAGCTGGGTCAGTTCTAGAAAGCCAGGTGGTTTTTGTTTTTGACCTATTGACTTGTTCTTGACCATATTCTAGTTCCAGCAAGAAGCATTTGTACTAGCTCCAATTCCTCTTTACCCAACTAAGAACTAAGTATAATTGCTCAACTATAGCTAGTGAATTTATATTTTTGGGCCTCTAGACAAGAGCAGGTGTCACAAGTAGCTTTTTTTTTTTGGAGGAGAGGAGTTACTGACCACCTTCCATTTGTATTATTCTTATCATGGGAATCCACGCTTGTGTATCATGCAGGAGGGAAGTATCGGTCTTAGAAGTTTTCCAGTAGCCCGTACTTGCCTTAATTTGGGGGCTTCTGGATATCCTTAGGGAAGGACAGTCTACTGGAGGGGAGAGCATTTTAAATATCTGGAAGTCTAACAATCAGCCCCAATAGAGGATTAGTAGGGAGCAGGGGGGCAGGCAGATTTAAGCCTGGTATCTGCATAGCAGTAGTACCCGATTTGGATACATCCTGTTTTGAGAGTACAAGTATTGTTTATCACAGACTTAGCCTCAATCTTGACCTCTGCTTCCATGGTGAGGGAGACCAAGAACCAGGACTTGAACCAGGAGATATTATCATTGTTTTAGATCAGAAGGACCATGCTGTTTTTACTCGACGAGGAGAAGATCTTTTCATGTGTATGGATATACAGCTGGTTGAAGCCCTGTGTGGCTTTCAAAAGCCAATATCTACTCTTGACAACCGAACCATCGTCATCACCTCTCATCCAGGTCAGATTGTCAAGCATGGGGATATCAAGTGTGTGTTAAATGAAGGCATGCCAATTTATCATAGACCATATGAGAAGGGTCGCCTAATCATCGAATTTAAGGTAAACTTCCCCGAGAACGGCTTTCTCTCTCCTGATAAACTTTCTTTGCTGGAAAAACTCCTACCTGAGAGGAAGGAAGTAGAAGAGACTGATGAAATGGACCAGGTAGAACTTGTGGACTTTGATCCCAATCAGGAAAGACGGCACCATTACAATGGGGAAGCATATGAGGATGATGAACATCATCCTAGGGGTGGTGTTCAGTGTCAGACTTCTTAATGGGGCTGGTGAATAACACTGCTGCTGGCATTTTATATGCAGTAGTGGATGAGTGAAGGACTATAATCATAGCTCACTACTTGCTATTGTTTTTGTTTTAATATTCAACTATAGTAGTGTTTTAAAAGTTAAATGAAGAATAAACTCAAATATAAAAGCTCTGACTTTGCCCTGTATGTATGATGACTTCAGTGTGCAAGATTCTGAGTGGATTAGAGCATGTTGGAAAAAAAAATTCTTCCATTTCTGCAATGGTCTATTTGATTCCTTCGAACCTAGCCCACCACTAGCATATATTCCTGATGAACTGGCTTTGGCTGATAGGGTTGGAATGAAGTCAGCAGCAGTCCTGATTATTGCAAGAGGCTTAAAACTGGAGGTAGTATTAATGATAGGAGGGGAATTGGGGAATTGAAGTATTAGAGGAAATCTGTAGAAGGAAGTCTGCCTTCTGAAGTGTTTAGAGGTGGTACTAATTGGTCTGAAGCATAAGGGTAAAGACCATGGTTCTTCCAGAGTGGCTTAGGCCTAAAATAGAGACCCTGTGTTAAGAACTGTCTTGTTCCCTGGGGAAGATCAGAGGGCCTTGAATGGCCTTACAAGTTCCCCACTAGACTCTGCTCCTGTGGAGGAGGCCCCCCAGCTAGACAACCCTTCTTGTTAAGGGACTAGGCACAGCTTCTGCTTATCCCTAGGTGTCTGGTTTCCATTCCCTGCTAGCTTATAGAATTAGACAAAACTTAAGACATCTTCCATGGGAACCAGAGGACACCCACATCCTTGTCACTACAGAGCCAGCCTTTTACAACTCCTGGTTGTCCCTGTTCCATATGGCCCACATGGCATGTGTCCTCACCTAGGCTGTATGTAGGACAAGTTTCTGATATCTCATTATATCCCCGTACAGTGGTAATTGTTTACTTGCTCATCCATGGGTGAATAGGAGATTAAAACTGTTATATTCACAGCAGTAGTCATGGTCTGAGACAACATTCAGGATAGCTTTGTTTTTGCTTAAGTGTCAGAAGATGGGAATGGGGGCCAGAAGGATGAAGATAAGCAAACCAAAAGGTTTTTGTACTTTGATAATACTTAGCTGCCAACTATAGTTAGGAGTAAGGAGAGATTCTGGGAAGTATATATTAAAAAAACAAATTCAGGGGTCGGGTGGTTTGAACAAGACGAAGACGGAATCGAAGCCGGGCACAGGCAGTGGACGCGGTCCCGCCGAGAGCCGAAGATGGCAGTGAACGTATACTCAACGTCCGTCACCAGTGATAACCTAAGTCGACATGATATGCTGGCCTGCATCAATGAGTCTCTGCAGCTTAATCTGACAAAGATTGAATAGTTGTGCTCAGGGGCTGCCTATTGTCGGTTTATGGACATGCTATTCCCTGGCTCCATTGCCTTGAAGAAAGTGAAATTCCAGGCTACACTAGAGCATGAATACATCCAGAACTTCAAAATACTACAAGCAGGTTTTAAGAGAATGGGTGTTGACAAAATAATTCCTGTGGACAAATTATTAAAAGGAAAGTTTCAGGACAATTTTGAATTTGTTCAGTGGTTCAAGAAGTTTTTTGATGCAAACTATGATGGAAAAGACTATGACCCTGTAGCTGCCAGACAAGGTCAAGAAACTGCAGTGGCTCCCTCCCTTGTTGCTCCAGTTCTGAACAAACTGAAGAAACCTCTCAGCTCTAGCAGTGCAGCTCCACAGAGGCCCATTGCAACACACAGAACTAATGCAACCCCTAAGGCTGGCCCGGGTGTGGTGCGAAAGAATCCTGGTGTGGGCAACGGGGATGATGAAGCAGCTGAATTGATGCAGCAGGTCAATGTATTGAAACTTACCGTCGAAGACTTGGAGAAAGAGAGAGATTTCTACTTTGGAAAGCTAAGAAACATTGAATTGATTTGCCAGGAGAACGAAGGGGAAAACAACCCTGTATTGCAGAGGATCGTGGACATTCTCTATGCCACAGATGAAGGCTTTGTGATACCTGATGAAGGGGGCCCACAGGAGGAACAAGAAGAGTATTAACAGCCTGGACCAGCAAAGCAACATCCGAATTCTTCACTCCAAAACATGTGCTTAACTGTAAAATATCCCATTTTATTATTCTTAGAGGACTCACTGGTTTCTTTTCATGAGCAAACAGTACTTCTTCTTAAAGTGCACTTTGCAGAAGTTTCACCCCTTTTCCAATGAGTTTGAGTTGGGAGCTTTTACCCTGTAGCAGAGCAGTATTAACACCTAGTTGGGTCACCTGGAGAACAGAGAGGCTGACCATGGGGCTCACTGTGTGGATGCTGGTAACACTCACTGCTGGAGAAGGTGCTTTTTATGTTATACACTCAGGTGGAGTCCTCAGTAGAGAAATGTAAAGACTGATTTGAATTTTAAGCTAACGTGAAATCTTGGCAGAGAACGTTTTAATAAATAAATGCCTTAAGAGTATTTAAAATATGCTTCCATATTTCAAAATATAAAATGTACCATGACAGGAGATGTTACATGTTTGACAAGGTGTCTGGGAAGGAAGGGCCAGACCTCTGGACCTTTGGAATCTGCTGTTCACAGGCCTTGCAGGGCTGCTTGAATCCTCAAAGACCTAGACATTGGCTCAAAAGGGAAGTTTAAAACGTTGCTCTGTAAAGCCATTTGGTGTCCTTGACCAATCGTATCCCTCCTCTAAGAAGCAAGAGGCATTGTTGCCTGGATGAATAGAGGGCACGCTTCAGCCCTGAGATGTTGAAGAGCTTGAATTTCATTGAACATTTCTCTGACGATTTTTCCAGTTATCCCTGAAATTTCTATGTATTGTGTTTTTGGGAAAGGAGGTGTGTCCAGTTTCTAAATCTAACAACTACTTTTGGGGACTTGCCCACATGTCTGGGATTTGAATGGAGCTCATGTCCCATTTTACTGTCTTTTAAGTTTACATTGAACATGTTTCTCTTCTCGGCTCCCTGTGCCCACTGGGGACTCCTCTTTGGCTCCTTAAAGTTTGCTGCTTAGAGTGTAAGTTCAGCAGGCAGGTGGTCACGCTGCAAGTCTTTCTGGACCTCTGGCAAAGGGAGTGACTAGTGAAGGCCATTGCTACCTTAGGATCTGCAAGGCTGGGTGTTCTCGGTACCTGCTGTCCACCACCCTCCACTGTTATCGGAATACTTTGCCAGTGCACTAATCTCTTTGGAGATAAAATTCGTTAGCGTGTTGCTAAATGTTCATTTTCTTTTGCAGAAGATACAGTACCGTGTCTGAATTAATTATTAATATTTAAAATATTTCATTCCTTAACTCTTCCTCATTGCTTTGCCCCTAGCCTATTCAGTTCCTTTGTTTGGCAGAATTCTGCAAAATGTGTGTCACCCACTACTGAGATTGTTCAGCCCCCAATGTATTTGTGTTGATTTGTTCCTGGTGGTAGCTTGTCCTAAAATGTGTGTAGAAAGCAGATATTTTATGATAAAATTGTTGTGTAGTGCATGCTCTGTGTGGAATTCAGAGGACAACCCAGATTCAGTGATTAACAATGCCAAAAAAATGCAAGTAACTAGCCATTGTTCAAATAACAGTGGTGCTATTTCTCTTTTGTGGCCTTTTAGACTTTTGTTGCCCTAAAATACCATTTTATTGGGAACCCATTTTCCACCTGGTCTTTCTTGACAGGGTTTTTTTCTACTTTAAACAGTTTCTAGATAAAATTCTGTATTTCAAAAAAAAAAAAACAAAATTCACTCTTCTTTCATGGTCTTGAGTAGTCCCTGTTGTCAGCAGCTTAATTTTAGAGTGGTGGCTGGAAGTGACCTATTCCCTGAAGAAGTCCCCTGCCAGAAGATTCTAGAATAGAGAAGTCAGCATACTTGCTAGGGATCTTGAGACATGAGCAACAAACCAGCAAAAAAAATTTCCTGGGTGATCTTCTAAGCTCCTAGATGCCCTTGCCTGGGCGCTGCAGATGTCTGCAGCCAGGAGATGCCAACAGGCACAGATAAGAAATAGCCCCAAGGAATAACTCCAGCCAGAAGCCTGAGGCAAGGACACCCAATGGGACAAGAGTGCTTTACTGGCACCTGCCCATTCTTGGTGAGAGGAAAACAACCCAAGCTCCTTTCTGACCATAATGAGCACTACCACAGCAGAGTTCACAGAAGAAGCTGTTCCCTTTACAGTTATTAGGAGAGGGACACCTCCTGGAGTCTGGGGCAGCAGCACACTTCCCCCTCCAGCTAACATGGAGGGAATGACTGGAGTCTTGCCATCTGGGCAACACACCTGGAGACCGACCAGGAGAGCTCTGCAGGTGCTTAACTGAATGGACATTTGTTTTTGTTTTTTTTTTGTTTGTTTGTTTGTTTGTTTGTTTGTTTTTTTTGAATGGACATTTGATCCACAGCTCGTGAAAGTGATGTACATTCTGGGCTGATTAACTACCTGCTCAAATGGGGACATAGGCCTGTTTTATAAGAACAGGATTTTAAGCCTGATTTCTCAATACAGCCGAAAATTACTCCTACTGAGAGCCAGGAAAATTTCAGCTTGAAGGGGGAAGACAGACAAGAAGTGAACACTGAGAACAGATTAGAACGATCAGAGAAGGGTTGTCAGATGCTCCAATGAACAGTTATGAACACTTGAAACAAATGGAAAATAGAAAATCTCGAAATAGAAGACGTGCATTTCAGTTGGAGAACTATTGGACTTTCCCAAGTTCTAACTCACTGGCTGGACTCGAATAGAGAGGACAGAAGAGAATTCATGAACTTGAGGTAGAGCAGAAGTAATCTGTTCAGATTGGGTCAATAGAACCAAGTGGTCTGCAGAACCAGGGCTCGCCTTGATATCATTGAGGTACCCCTAACTCTAGCAACATGCAGGAAATTGGGTCAGCCTTAAACTTCTAGGTCTATTCTCTAGTTCTACAGAGAATTTCATCTCCCAGGACGATTGTAGAACAGGCAGGTTAAGAAAGTCCCTTCAGGAGAGTTTGTCCTAGGAATACTGTAGTCAGAGCAGGATCATTGGAAAGAACATCTTCCCCAAGCTCCTGGCATCCTGTATCCCAGGATATCTTTGGTTACAGACCCAAAGACAAGCAGATGGACTTAGTACTGTATACCTCCTCTACTCAAGGACAGAACAGTGACAGACAGAAATAGCCACATCCTTAGAGGCCAGGGGTAGGCAGTAGGGAAGGAGTCCCAGAGGCAGCCCTGACCACTAAGCCCAGCTCTAGGCAAGGGCTTTCCCAAGCTGACCTAGTTCATGGAGCTAGCACCTCTGGCTGGTGAGAGGTCAGAGCTCTACTTGGTCCATGTCAAAAAGCCAAGGGACCTCTGATTTTTGGGATGGGGTGGTGGTGCTAAGAATCTGGCTGTGCTTCAAGCACATGCAAGGAGAATGCTCTAGGGAGAGATGTGCCTCAGGGTCACTACGGTGGTCAGGGATCTGGAACTGGTCAGGAGATACTTTCCAAGACAAGGGCAAGTTGCTGTCTCTGCACTAATGTGAAGAATTGGAAGACCCAGCACATTGGGTCTTGGAGGGCTCAGACCTGTGGAACAGTTCACCCTTACAGCTGCTATTTTGGAGTAGGATGCAGAGCCAAGGCGGCTTGGCTTCATGCAGGCCAGTATAGGGGTGGCCATGCCACGTAGTATACAACTTAACAGATAATATGGAAGGATCTAGGGCAGAGAGAATACAATATAGAGCTAACAAAAAGCCTCAGTTGATTGATCACAGATTCCTAGAGAAGCAGCATGCCTAGTCCTGCTAGTTTGATAGTCAATTCCTCTCATGCCAGGGTCCTGGGAGTGATACATGCCTAGAGAGGGGTCACTAAATGCCTGCAACTTTCCAGTGACTGAACTATCAAACTGGATGTCATCTGACACAAGTAATCACAAGCTCATACTGCATAGAAGGTCAGTACAACAAATTTGAGACCAAGCTAACTCCGAGGTCAAAAGACTCCAGTTTCACCAGGTTACCATCTTGCGTCTGAGGGTTATTCCCATTCAATCTCTGGTCCTGGTTTGAACCTTGATCCTAAGGCTCATGCTGACTTGACTTAGTTTGTGCATGAGGGTCAGGCCTGACTTGAAGTCAAGCTCAGCCTGACTTGAAGGCGTTTGAAGAACTTTGGCCAGACTCCATCCTCTGTACGTGTTGTGCTGAGGTCTATCACCTGGGGAGACCCATCACTGTCCTTCAAACCTCGGGGAGGTGGGAGTAAAGCGGTATTTGAGAGGATTCGGTCATTTGACCTAGGCCTGATGCATTCTTTAGAAGAACACAAGTTTGGCCTTGTGTGGCCCTGGAATCTCCTGTGTTCGATGCCTGTCTAGAGGCCCACGGAGAATCTGGTTTCACTGGACATCACCAGGGGTACCAGTGTCCTAGAAGTGGAGTCTATCCTGGTGGTAACTCTAGAGGAGGTGGGTGGTTTCAGACTAGAAGCCCCCCCGCCTTTTTTTTTTTTTAAAACACCATACTTGGTTTGCAGACATGAACTTCCCAGCTTCTCTGGGCTTCTGGTTAAGATTTTTTTTTTTAAATGGTATCAGCCAGCTTCCTTTCCTTCACTCCAGGGCTACAGGCTCTCCCTGAACAGAAGACTTCAGGTCACCTTTTTCTATTTCGCATTGGCTCAGCCTTCTTTGACTCTTCTTGCTACGGTCACTTGTCACCACAGATTGTTCTCTGGTTAACTTTCCCTTGTCTTGGTTCCCTGTAGGAACCTGTCAATGGTTTCTGGTGTGTGTGAATTTGTAAGAATATTCTTGTATAAACTACTAGTACCATGATCAAAACATGTGCCCAAACTCAAGGTATAACAAGCATGTGTAGTTTTTACATAAGATACACCTGAGGAAAAAAGCCCTCTTTATCCCTGACCCCTAAGACCCAACTATCTTGAATTCCAAGGTACTTCTCACCTTGTTAGCCAGTTAAAGACAGCATAGAGCTTAAGAAGCACACTTCTTGACCTTGCCAAGGAAACCAAGTGTTCTTGCAGAACACAAGACGTTGCTAGGTAGGATGCTCCTACTTCATCTACAGAGGATTCAAGCCGTGTCCTGTCCTAGTGAGCACAGTTATGATGTATGAAGGTCAAGGCCCACACTGTAGACCCAGAAGGGTTATTGGTCAGGTTCCTGAGTGAAAGCTGGCTCTCCACTCCATCTCCTTGATCTTTGGAGTGCTGTCATATTTGATTGTACCAGGAAACTGGGCATTTGTGGCCAAAGTTCTTGTTCCCTGATGGTACGTTGGGAGGTCCTTTGTTTGGAGTTGTGGTCCATGCTGGTGTTCTAGAACAAGACCACCTAGCATGAGGCGCAAGGAAAGGAGAAGCTCTGAGCAGAATTTAATGAGAATTTAAGCTTCAAGCAGTTCACTGTCAAAGCTATTTGCTCTTATTGATCAAGCTTGGTTCCTCACTCCACTTTCTTGAACTTTTTTCATACTGGCCTCCCTACCTCGAGTATCCAGCAATTGTTCATCCTTCCTGAAAAAAAGGTTTTTTGGGCCCATTCTCACTTCCACTGCCATGTACACCCTGGGCCAAACCACATCTTGATTTCTACATGGTGCTCTTAACTGGTCTCTTCCCTACCACCCGTCTTCTACAACAAGAACTTAAGGCTCTTAATGGCTATTTTTTCCGCATTGAGTGAAATGGGAATCTAGTGGTGAGCTTTAAGTAGAAGACCAAACACAAAGTCCTTGCAGGATCTATGACCTGAGACTTTCCTATACTCACTTGGCTATATGGTCTACACCACTGACTAGAGAAGGGGCTCCTTGCTGGTGGAGGCACATTTGCTCCCTTAGATTACCACTATACATTATAGGTACTCCATATTTGTTCATTTAAATTCGATTTGTCAACCTACTATAACAACCAGTGCTCATTCTATCAAATACCCTCCTCAGTGTCTGTCACAGCTACCCTATCCCCCCCACCTACCCCTCATTCTGCAACCCTTTGTTTCCCCAGAGTTAATCTCCCTCTAATTCCAACCCCCCTCAGATCCCCTCTTTTCAATCCCTTTCACTATTTCTTATATTCCATGTATGAGTGAAACCATAGGATTTGTCCTTCTGATGGACTTCACTCAGTATAATACCCTCCAGTTCCACCCACACTGAAGCAAATGGTGGTTGTCATTTTTAATGACTGAGTAATATTTCATTGCATATACAGACCACATCTTCATCCAGTCACCTGATGAAGTACATGGAGACTCCTTCCATAGTTCGGCTATTGTGGACATCACCGCTATCGTGGTGCAGGTGTCCTAGCATTTCACTACATATCTTTGGGGTAAGTGCTCAGTAGTGCAATTGTCGGGTTTTGGGTATTTGACTTTGAGGAACCTCCAGTTTTCCAGAGTAGCGGTACCAGTTTGCATTCCCACCAACAGTGCAAGAGGGTTCCCCTTTCTCCCACAACCTCTCCAATATTTGTTGTTTCCGGTCTTGTTCATTTTCCCCATTCTCGCTGGTGTCAGGCGGTCTCATTGTGGTTTTTGACTTGTGTTTCCCTGATGGCAAGTGATAGAGCATTTTTTCACATGCCCGTTGGCCATATGTAGGTCTTTGGAGACACTTCAGGTCTTCTGCCCCTTTAGTGACTGGATGGTTTACTTGGGTGTTGAGTTTGATAAGCTCTTTATAGATCTTGGATACTAGCCCTGTATCTGATAGGTCATTTGCAAGTATCTTCCCCCATTCTGTAGGTTGTCTTTTAGTTGGTTTCTTTTGCTGTTCAGAAGCTTTTAATCTCGAAGTTCCAAGTTCATTTTTGCTTTGGTTTCCCTCACCTTTATTAGATTGGTCTTGCAAGAGGCTGTGGACAAATTCAAGGTTTTTGTCCGTTCTCTAGGATGTTGTATTCTTGTCTCACATTTAGATACTTCAGCCATTTGGAGTTTATCTTTGTGTATGGTGTAAGAATGGTCCAGTAGCATTCTTCTGCATGTGGTGGTCCAATTCTCCCAGCACCATTTTTTTTTTGAAGAGTGTCATTTTTCCAGTGGATATTCTTTCCTGCTGTATCCAGTATTAGTTGACCAGAGTTGAGGGTCCATTTCTGGGTTCTGTTCCATTGATCTAGTGTCTGTGCCAGTGCTATAATGGTCTTAATGATCAGCTTTGTGATACAGCCTGAAATCAGGCATCATGATTCCCAAGCATTGGTTTTCTTCTAGATTGACTGATTTGTTGACATATGGTTGCTCATACTTTAAGAGTCTTGTATTTTTTCAGTATTGGTGATCTTTCATTCATGATTCAGTGTTTTTAAATAAGGCCAGACAAGAAAAAGGACCATTAAAGTGAAAATTTTTAAAATAGTAAAAGGGAAAAAAAAAAGGTGGAGTAGATAATAGAGTCTCCCAAAGGGGACCCTAGAGGGTGATCCTCCTGGTTTAGAATGGATTTCATTCTCTATGTTAGAAGATGCTCAAATCCAAATTTAAGTAAACCAGCAATACTCATCAACTACAAAAATGTAAAGATAGAAGAGGGGGGCAGACTGGGAAGAGACTGTAGTCTCACAGAATGAGCCAACATGGTGTTCCAATTGGTTTTGGGTGTATCTTGATCCAGGCGTTAGAAGGCATTAACTTTTATCATTGGAAAACAAAATGAGACAACCCGCCCCCCCATATCCCATGGGTCTACCAGAATTAAGCTGACTACATTGAAGGGAATCCAGAAGAGATCTATCTAAAACATGTAATTGTAGCAATATGAAAGTCCAAAAGGAAAAAGCTTAGAAACAAGTTGGTAAAATGTAGCTAAGGTGGGAAGAAAAAAATCTTGGGAATTTTTAACTTTATACAAAAAAAAGTTGTGATTAACGAAAGAGGGTGGGTTTTTTGTTCAAAATTTATTCGTGAGAGACACAAAGACACAGGCAGAGGGAGAAGCGGACTCCCTGCAAGGAGCCCAGTGTGGGACTTGATCCCAAATCCTGGGATCATGACCTGAGGTAAAGGCAGATGCTCAACTGCTGAGCCATCCAGGCATCTCCAACCCTCTTCTTTATGCTGTTTTCCCCTTCAGCCCTGGAGCTTTCCAGCGCTGCTTGTCCAGTGAGCTTGCTTTTCCTTTATTCTACTGGTAGTTCTGGGGAGGGGCCTGTTGCACGGATTCTCAGGTGTCTGTGCCTGAGAGGAGATGCCCTGCCTCTTGCCAGGTGCAGGACTCAGTATGAGCTGTTTGTCCTGTGAGGCCTTTGTTCCCTAGGTCTTGCCCCTTCCTTATGAAAGTCGAGGAGAAAAAAAAAAAATGGAGGCAGCCAGATCTCCAGAGCCAAGAGCTCCGTGTGAGTACTGAACCGGGGCCTCCTCGTCCACACTGGTCCAGATGCTCCCGGGGACAGGTGAGGATGCACCAATCTGTACAACTCGCAGGGTGCCCAGTGGCAGGAAAGCTCTTGTTTTCCTGTGCCCTCCGCATTTCCACCAGTCTCCCTGGGGGAACAGGATAGCCAGCTTTGTCCGCTTAGGTGTCCTCGGATCCAGGGCCTGTGCTCCTGGACCTACGCTCCCAGGGACCCCCTTCTCCTGAAGGGAATAGAGGACAGCCACCTCCATTGCTGGGCTCTAGGGCAAAGAGCTCTGGAGCAGGCCCATGTAACTGGCAGGCTTCTCCCAAATGTCCAGGAGGGTTGTGGTGCTCTGGCAGTATTAGAGATCAGGCCACGATTTGCTATGAGCTTTACCGAGATCAGGCCACGATTTGCTATGAGCTTTTCCTCCGGGTGCTCCTCTACTAGGGTCTTCAGGAATCTTGAAGCTTCACTGCCCCCTCCCCGAGTCTGCACTACTTCCCTGCTAAGCACTTTTCAGTCAGGGAAAGCTCAGGCATGGATTTTTTTTTTTAAGTTCCCATTTGCCCATGGCTGGGTTTTCATGCCTGGAAGCTTGTGGGGGCTTCACTTTCACCTAGGCTTGTCATGGTTCCCCCCCTTCCACTCCTTGTCAGGAGCAAAAACTGTAGCATTCCAGCTGTTCTCTTTACATCTCAGGTTGTATTCATAGGTGTTCAGGATGTTTTGAAAGTTATTTAGGGAAGTTTGTGGGAGCAGGAGTTGAGGACCCCTACACTTCCCCCATCTTGCCTTGACCACTCTAGGTACTCCATATTTGAATGGACTAGCATCCATTAGTTATAGGCCACATTGTTTCCCCCCCCCACTAATGTTCTATAGGATACGAATGGGTTTTTCCCTTCTACTGAAAATACAAGCAGAAAAGTAGGTCAGTGGGAAACCCTGGTGGCTTTAGCTTTGCTGGTTTAGTGGTTTTACACTGGTAAATAAGTCTTAAGTTACCTGCCCAAACATGGTTAGGGCACCAAGCTGGGTTTAGACTTAAGAACCACATACAGAAACCCACTTGTATAGGTAGGAACAGCCATATTACTAGTTGAACTGGTTGGAAGCCCCACCTGGCCAGGCTTCCTAGAGCTCCAACATCAACCAAATAGGCAAGGACTTGAATGGAGACCTAGGAATTGCTTATTGGGCAATTCTTGAGTAGGTACCAGCCTCCAAGGGATTCTTTGAACCAGTGTAGGCCTAGGAGCCAGAGTCTGGGGAATGAGGTCTAGAGGAAAACAAGCTGAGTGAGTTGTACTGGCTGTGGCTTTCTCTGAACATTTTCAGCCTATTTCCTAGTGTCCTTGGAGGCCCAAGTCCCCTTCAGCTCTATACTTGTATAGACTTCTACAGAAGTCTAGAGACTTCTATAGTCTCTACCATGGTTGTCTTAAACTACACATAGTTCCGAGGATCCAGAGAGCCACTTGTGTTTTTACTACCCACGATGTGCCACACGGACAAGAGTCCTGCTCAGAAGACAGGAGAAAGCAGGATTCCATTTGCTGTTTCTGCAGCTGTAACAGAAGGTCACACGGCCTACTTTAGGACATCACCAGTGAAGCCTTTTCTTTCAGCCTCTCAACACCCGGGTCTTACCAGGCTGCAGACAAGATGAGAGAACACTTGCCATTATCTTGTTCTAGAGGCAGCAGGGATAATCATTAAGGAGTGAGGTGGTTAGGATAGTTGCCTTAGGCTCTTTGATCTTCACCTCCATCTTCAGAGGTGGGGACATGTTGAGGTGGAAGGAAAGGTGACCTCGTTTCCCTTGGAGTATCCCAGGAATCCCCCACTCCCACACCTATTTCTTAGCACGAAACACCTCCAATGCGTTTCCATCTTGAAAGATTGTACCAAGTCAACAGCAAGGCAGGGTTATAGATTTTACTAAGCCTCGGCAAATACATAGGAGTGTTCCAGTTGCTCTGTCAAAGTGAATTACTTTTTGGAAGGCCATTCCGATGTGTTCCCCTCACCACTTCACACTCTGAAGCCAGGCATGAAGCCTAGAACACGGGTTTTACTGCAGAGTGCATAGAGCGCATTTCTGTACACCAGTTGCCATATTCGACATGACAGCTTGGGGACGGTTACAGTTAGTGCAGCCCACTGAGTGTATGACACTAGAATGGATAAGCCATAGTAGGTTTATAATGAAATACCATACAGCGGTGGAGAACTGCTACAAATAATATGCAGAAGTTTCAGACAAGGGTGAAGAACTATATAGAAATGGAGTCCTGTGGTATATGAAGTTCAAAACCGTTTGTGTTTTCACTTTTTTTTTCATTTTAGTTGAGTCTGTATTGTACAGGAGAGCATAACTTAAGCTCAGAATAGAAGTCATAGCATCTTCCAATGAATTCTAGGTAGCAAACGAAAAAACTAATTACAATAGTTTTCCAGTGACTAACTATTCAGGATGCCAAAGTAAAACAGATTCCTATACAAATTTCAAAGAAAGCTAGAAAATACATTAACAAATATTGAATTCAGAATAATTTCTGCTCAGAAATCAACTAAAATGTAAGGTGCACTTTTTTAGATAGAAGATAAATCTCTTTCACTTAAAAATAATTTTTTCGTGCATTCCAATGGTCATATGAAAAAGACATATACTTTATTTTCATTCTAACCCTGAGGAAGGAAAAACAAATGTGGAGTAGCATACTAAGAACTTAAACTCCACACTTTTCACAACTGGAAATAGCAAGTAATGGAAGAAGTCCAGGACTACATTTATTCAGGCTTCCACACACATCAGTTTAAATTCCCCAAAACTAAAATTTGGGCAACTGGTACTAGTGGCATTATATTTTTAGTCCCTACACTGGTTTAAACAAAACAAAATTTGTATTTACCACGTAGGAACTTTCAGCTCAGCAATATATAGGGACATTATAGTTTCATTGCTTAAGAAGCTCTATTCAGAAGAAAAATATGAATAAGGTCTATGCACACATCTCTTTCACTACAAAGAGGTCAGCTGTTACAGGGGAGTTAATGAGAGGAAAAATGTGGAATTTCATCACAATGGAATATGGGAAGAGCTGGTATTTCCTCTTTGCCATTACAATTATTCTTCTTAGGATGAAACTTGGAATTGCAAATTTAGCTGACTTTGCCACAGTTTTCAACCTTTGTAAAGGAAAAAAAAAGTTCACTCCATGGGCCAGAAACCCCAAGCAGCAGTTGGGAGTAAGAGGGCAATAACAATGCAGTGAACCTGTTTTCTTCAGTTGTTATCAAGAATGGGTTTCCCCGCTATGTACTTCACCTCATTCGCTGGGCTGTTGACCACCATGCCTGTGCTTTCGTCTAAACCAGTAAATTGCATTGTAGCTCCTAAATATGAGTCCACAACTGATCCTAGTAATCCAGCCAGACCCCCAAATGCAATAATTGGCCACTGGGGAGCAGAAATGCCTAAATCATTAATGAAGACCAACTGTGTGAGGAAGTAGGTGATGCACACAAAGGTACCGCCAAGTAGACTGGAGACAAGGCCCACCACCGTGACCCCTCCATTGGTACCAACTGGAACTTTTTCCCAGGTTGTTATTAGCCTCGGCGGGCTTTTACTCAGAACCGGGCCCACTTCTGAAGCCCAGGTGTCTCCAGCAGAGCAGGCCAGTGCAGCCAAGAGAGACAGACACATCCAGGAAGCGGTGTACTGCTTGGAAAAATCTATCGGGATCTCCCCGGGGCCATTTTCTATCATGTACAGCAGGGCCAGCTCTGTGGGCACAGCCCCATTGCAGAACACCTGAACCCAATTCCTCTGCCCACCTTCTTTGTATTCTGAATCTAGAGGCTTCTTTATTTCTCCCTTCCATTTAGTGAGTTTTGAAGAAGAAAGGAAAAACATCAGCAAAGAGGTAAAAGAGCTGAAATTTGCAATGCTTAGGATAAATCCAACCACAAGCCCTCCCAAGGCCCCACTGTGGTCTAGACTTTTCTTTTTAAAGCCATTGGAGACGATCAAATCAGGAACGACGACAGAGAACAGCCAACGCCAAGGAGAAATAGGGTGTAAGTTGCCGTAGTAGGTGCTGGCGGTCAGAGACACCACCCAGAAGGCCAGGGAGATGCAGAGCGCGAGGCTCAGCAGCGCGACGTGGGCATCATCCTCAGGCACCGCGTGCACGCGCGGCCGGCGGCGTCCGACATGGGCTCGGGCCCAGGGGCCCACTCACCGGGCGGGGTCGCCGGCCTGGGGCTCGCAGGGGCGCCAAGGCCAGGCCCGCATCGCCCGCGCCGCTCCCCTCCCTGTGTTTTCACTTCTATCACTTGATAAATCTTGCCTTTGATAAGGATCAGGGGCAGCGCAAGGAATGTGTCTGGGCTTGTCAGTAATGACTTCATCTTCCTGGATCAGTTATATGCAGGGGATTCACTTTAACACTTCACCAATGCAGTAGAGTAAGGTTAGAGGAACACCACTGGAAAGTACATAGAAGTTCAGGCTCAGTCCAAGCTTTGCAAATTTGCCTCTCAAGGTTTTTGCCCAGTTCCCGGTAATTGGGTCTTTGCAATGGGGCCCTGGAGATCCGGACTTCCCCCAGGAACCTGCTGGTTACAACGGAAAACACCCTTGGCTGGGCTGACCTCAGGGAAGTGGAGTGGAATTCCTAAGGCTGCCAGAACCATTTTGCAGTTGACTTCTTCAAGTTGTTGAAACCTGTAGTGCTAAGGAAGACTTGGCCTGTCTTCCGGGAAGAGAGGTCTTGTCTACTAGTTTGCTGAAATCTAGTATTTTTCAGCAGTATTAGGAGCTTGAAAAATTGCTACTAGTTGAAAGGACAGACATCCTGTGTGACCACACAGCCAGTCATTGACGTGGTGGGACTTTCCTGGACTCTTGTCTGCTTTGGACACTGGTGATGCACCAAGGAGCAACAGTGAGGACTTGTGTTATACCCACCTCCTCAGGCCTTGTGAGCCTGCTTTCTATGGTCCAGAAGGCCCTGCAGGAGGGGACTCCAAGTTGTTGGAACTCCAAGGTCTATTGGAGCTTGGAGTATAGAGAATGCTACCTCCATGGCCCCCATCCCGGTATAGCCAGCAAGTTGCACTCCCCTCTGCTCCTAGTCTGTGCAACACTAGCTCCTATCCACCATGCTCTTCAATTCTGCTACCTTCACACCTCCATCCTCTAGCGCAGATTCAAAGATCAGTTTTATGTCTGGAACACCCTTCCTTACCTCCTCAGCCCCTTGTTTTGTGTGCTTTTGGGTCTTTGAGCTTCTGCTCCTTGCATGGATCACGGTAACAGTGTGAAGGCAGGTCTGTGTGGACCAAAGCCTGGTCACATACAAAGGAGCTCAAGAGGTTCTCCAACCAAGGCCCCCTCAACATATTAGGTTTGAATTTGAAAAAACTACTCCATATTCTTAGGGCAGAATATTCAGGGAGATACCATAATAGTGGTTAGGTCATTTGTCTAAGCTCATTAGCCATGTACACGAAGAATTAACCCCAATATTAGCTATGGGCTTTGTGGGAGAGGTTTGGTCCATGTAGGTCCATTGGTGGACAGATGTACCATCTGGTGGTATATATTCACAGCAAGGGAGGGACACTGCATGTGAGGGAGGCAGAGGGCATGTATGGAAGTCTATAGTTCTGCTCAAGTCCTGTGAACTAAAACTGCTTAAGGTTTAAAAAAAAAAAAAAAGAAAAAAAAAGCAATGCCTAAACTACATTCACAGAATCAGGTGTCTAGAAGACTGATCAAACTTTGACAGGCCTCACAGCATTTTCTAGGTTAGTCACATTCAACCATCATTGGTCATTTCAGTAGAGGGTTCTCCGGAGACCATGTTGGAGAAGTGTCTTGAGCCAGGATTGCCTTGAAGTCTAGTAATAAAGATCGTCAACATCTCCAGTTTTGATCAAGGGTAGTGCCTATCCTCTCCACTATCCAGTCATTCAACCAGGTGAAGTCCAGAACTGAAGGCTCCTGCCCTATGTGCTGGGACAACTTCCTCCTCGATTAGACCCCAGTCCTGTGGCAGGTAGCCACCAAGCCATCCCCTAGTCTCTCCTATGTACTGGGTACATGAGTATGAGACTCTAAGGCATCCAGATATCTAAGGTGGGAGCCCTTTTGCTGACAAGAGTTGGCTCTTTCTAAAGCCACCTGGCAGTAGTTCTACAGAGACATTTACCAAGACAGCATTAAGTTTGGTTATCTGATAGTCCCTTGCTAAAGTTAGAAACATGGAGAACGTTTTGTAGGGAGGATGACTGGAAATGTTAAGTTTCAGTAGCAAAGTTGGTACTCAGGAAAGCCCCCTGGGGAACATCTAGGTACCACTGAATGGCTGCTGGCAGTGCCCTTTGACATGTGGAGCTTCAGTCAGGATGCCAAGGTAATTCTTTCCTAGCACCAAAAAACCCTGGTTTCTACTCCAATCTTGGGTTTCACATTTTAAGTGCTTTGGGGCATCCAGATTTTAAGTAAAATGTAATAGCCAAGAAGCTAGCATATCTCAAAGATGGTCCTCCTTACAGGTCAGTATCAGGAGTACCATTTGCCAGGCTTGTTCATCTGATACAAGTCACCATGGGCTTAATTTCACACATGGGCCTAGCTTTCAACCCCCTAAGCTCCTTCCCAGGATTCCCCATCAGACATGGATTTTGGAGGATTTGTGGAAGGGGTGGGGGGCCTGCTAGGAGATGCCACTGTATTTAGAAACCATGGCGGCAGCACCATTGCCCAATTTATAACCCAACAGGAAGGGGACACCAGCTCTCCCTCAGCCCCTTCTAAACTTCCGAATAGCTCCTAAACACCAAGATACCAAGAAAACCATCAGTGCAAGGACAGCAGGAACCTGAAGCAGCATCAGTTTTAGGCTTTCTAAAAATAAGTGTGGGATGGGGAATTGTGGAGATCTAGCTGGTTTAAGGAAGATGGTGAATCACAGAATCCTCCATGTTTGGAGCACCTAGGAAATTCTAGTAGGGACCAGTAGTAGGCATTACAACACACTGAATGGCAGCTCAGAAGAGTGCTACTGGAGGAGAGCGGGGGGCGGAGGGCAGGGAGAGCAAGCACCTAGCTGCTAGTTGAAGCTATGACGTCCTGAGACCAAACCTAGAGCAGGATAGGGACCAGCTAAAGAACAGCTTGCAAAGGAGACCTGAACAAAATAGCTGGAGACTTGTCAGTCCCTGGGCCAGGTGTCAGCTGGGCCAGAAGCGCTTTAGACCTAGATCTGTCAGGGAGATTTGAAGAGGTTGAAGTCTGTTTGGGAACATTCAGACCCCAGACATTTAGGAAGGTCTTGCAAACGTGGTAAGGCACTAGTGTTAGTGGGGAAATGGTTTTCAGGATAGAGATCCTGGTTTTGTGATAAGCTCAAGGTCTAGAAGGAGTTGAAATCCCTCCAGAAGATGGTGGGGGTGAGGGGTTAGAGAGAATCCTAGAAAATAGATACATTTTTCCAGGGCAGATAACCCCCAGGGAGTGACAGATCCCTTACAGGCTTTCTACAACCGAGAAGCCCCCCCTTGAGGGACCAGGAGGACCACCAAGGTATTGGCAGAACAGATATGGCGTCCTGGCAGGACTCCCTGAACTCCCAGGTAGGCAACCAAGGGATAGTTATTCATCCAACCCAGAAAACTACCGTTTGGAGCACCAGGCACAAGATGGTTTCCAGGTTCACCATGACCTGTACAATCAGAAGCCCTGTCAGCAACATTGGACACGTTTCTCTAGGCACACTAGTATGTGAAGTCCCCAGCGAGCCGCTGGTTTCCTGACCTAGTTCTCTGGAGGCAGAGAAGAGAGAACCCAAGAAGATACTAATAAGGAAAGAAGATCCAAGATTTGTCTGGGTCCCTAAGGTAGAAACTACGGCTCCCCCAGAGCCCTGAAGACCCCAGCCTTGATAGAGACTATAGCACAGATTCACCTGGATTTCACCTCTGGAGAACAGGGAGGCCCCGGCATAGAGTGGTGTCCGGTCCTCCATTCACAGGAAACGGCACAGAATTTAGGGTAGGAGGCAGCCAGCCCTGTTCTTCGGCAGTTGTGCTCCAAACCCTTACTTCAGGCATGTTGCCTAGGAGGATAATCCCTCCATGCTTTTGATCCCCTGAAAGGGATTGCAGATAGGATCTGCTTCTCGATCCTGGAAGAGGGAAAGTTACAAATGGAATGTATTAGGAAGACGAGGGCTTGACCTTTGCAGACTGATCTACAAGGTTAGGGCAATAAGTTTAGACTTTTTGCTTCTCACCACCAGGATTTTTTTTTTTTCTTTGAGCTCAAGTGACTGATGGAGATACTGCTTTTGACTCATTCAGGTTGAGCAATTCCCCTAATACTTTTCATCCCTTCATTCCTTAAGACCTTAAAGCCACCTGTGGCTCGTAAAAGCCAAGAAGGCTACTTCACCAGCTGTGCTAAGAATGGAGGAATCCGTTAGAATAGGGAGTCGGCTTTGTAGGTTTTTCCTGTCCCCCCCCCATTTGTAGCTTTAATACAGTCCATGCTGCACAACTTCAGCGGCAGTACTTCCAGCCCATGTTAGTGGGACCACCTCCCCTCGGAGGTCCCTAGTGTTGGGGTCTACTCTTGGACTCCATTCTCAGTACAAGCAGATCTTGTGAAGCTATTTTTTCCCCCTGACTGCTTGGCCATAGGCAGTTTGGGTTTTGTAGTTTCAAGAAGCAGGTACTTAAAACTCATCCCAAGAATGGAACAGCAGTCCATCTGTACGTTCCTGATCAGCACTTGTGAGGTAACCTGGTTGATGAAAACCTTGCTGCTCACTCCCTCACCCCCTAGAAGAGCTCCTGGCCTAAAATCTTTTATTCTGATTTCCTCACCCCACCTTCCTGCCTAGAAGACCATCCCAATTTTGTACAGATCCTCGGAGCAGCTCTCTACTTGTGTGGAATAGCTGCCTATTCATGAATGGGTTAGTAAAGCCAGTTAGAGCAAACAAAAAGTGTGGTCTGTGTATACCGCAGAATATTTCTCAGTCACTAGAGACGACAAATACCATTTGCTTCGATGTGGTTGGAACTGGAGGGTATTATGCCGAGTGAAATAAGTCAATCGGAGAAGGACAGACATTACATGGTATCATTCATTTGGGGGAATAGTGAAAGGGAATAAAGGGGAAAGGAGGGGGAAAAAAAAAGGAAATATCAGAAAGGGAGACAACATGAGACTCCTAACTCTGGGAAACAAACTAGGGGTTGTAGAAAGGGAGGTGGGCAGGGAGTGGGGTGACTGGATGACGGGCACTGAGGGGGCAACTTGATGGGACGAGCACTGGGTGTTATGCTAGATGTTGGCAAGTTGAACTCCAATAGAAGACAAACAAAAACAAAAACCCACCAGAAGCTGGGTGAGTCACTCTCAACTAAAGCCCTCATTTGAGGAAGAGCCACAGCTGGGCTCCGGAAGTTAGCTATCAGGATAGAGGGTTGAACAAGATCCTTTCATTTTAAAGCCTGGTCCTGATAACCCTCCATCACAAAAGGTACGCTCCTAGTACTATACAGGAGGATACTATGCTCACAAAGAGCCTCATTTTCAGAGCTGTCCTGGGATGGCACTGGAGATCTCTTGGGCTCAAGTTCTTGAAAGGAACTTGCTGCCTTGAAAGGAAGCTTCAAGGGAAGGCATAGTCACCTCCAAAATCCAGTCACAGGGCTAGGCTTTGATGGATGCCAGGTCATCTGGGACCCAAGCTAAATGCCTGTAGGGATCTTCTATCCATTTAAGTAGATCTTAATTCAAAAGTATCCTCCAAAGCACAGCTGGTACAAATATGGCCACATGCAGTATTTGTCAGACTGTCCCCTAATTGACATTAGGCCTTAGGGCTATAGTAGAAAGGCCAGCTAGACGTCAGCGCTCTGGACCCTGATATTAGGGAAAATGCTCTGAATGTGGTTACTCCGTGAAAGCACCCAGGATTCAGAGCTGTTATTTTTAAGCAGGCAGTTGCCTACTGGGCACACACGCTGGTCACATTTAACTCCATGTTCAATTTAGTCAACACCTAGAGCTTCATACCAGTGTCCTGTCCTGTTGTGCATGTTATGGGAATACTACATTTTTCAGGTCAGGAATCTGGGAGAGCTCCCCACCGCTCCTCTTCACAAGTAGCAGAGGTAGGGGGCAAGTGTAGTGTCTTGATATAGATGACAGAACCTGTTTCCTTAGCTCGGGTCTTTAAGTCTGGTCAAGTTCATTAGGCATGGACCAAGACCGACCGCAGGATTTGGTAGTGTACAGCTGATAGCCACCCCAACTTCCACAGCTCACCAGGGGACTTTAGGATTGGCTAGGACGAACCCCGTAAGACCTGGAAGTTCAGTGGTCCTTACTTGGCTTTAAACTTCATTGCCAATCTCCAACCACACCTGTCAGGAAGAACATGGATGCTCTTATCTGGAGGCTTTTCAATAGGCCCTTGCCTTCTTAGGAAGGCTTAAATAGGCTTATTCATGAGAAGGAGGCAGAGACAAGCAGAGGGAGAAGCAGGCTCCTTGCAAGGAGCCTGATGCAGGGCTCAATCCCTGGATCTGGGACACAGGATCACACCCAGAGCTGAAGGCAGATGCCCAACTACTGAGCCACCCAGTCACCCCCTAACGGAGCCCTCTGTCTCGCTGAAAGTAGACTAGAAGTTGCTAACCTTTTCTGCAATCAGCTGTTCATTTTATTGCTGCAGTATAGTCCGAGCCCAGGGTCCAACACTGGGTATTTGGGCCAACCTTTGCTAGTTTTTACCACTTGAATTCAGTAAAGACTTTCCCTTTACAAAGCGAATTCTTATTAGATACTAGGCTACACTCAAGCCCAGAACTGTAGAGCCAGAGGAACAGTTCTTGGGAGTCCCTGAAGGTCTTCAAACAGCAGTTAAAGAAAACTCAAGACCAGACAAACCACGGGTAAGGAAAGCAGAAACAAGGGAGCCTGAAACTTCAGGCAAACCCAATCCGTGGAGATCTGAGAACATCTAAGGGGGTACCCTGAGTGCAAACTTGAGTGCAAACTTGCTCAGTCCAGTATTCTGCTCCTGTTTGGAGGCCTTCTAAACTTTGCCAGGAGTATAGTCTAGCTGTGACTCATTCATCTGGAGCCCGACCAGATGGATTCATCTTAGAAGCAACCACTATTCTGAAACTGAACATAGTTCAGGGCAGATCCCCATGTCAGAGGCCCTCAACAAAACCCTGTGCTTAGGAGATCTGGTTTTGTACTCCAGGATCTGGAAAAGCACTCAGTTGAGTTTCAGAGTATTCTTATGGACCTAATACTCAAGTATTTTGAGAAGCTCCCCACACCCCCGCTTGGGAGGAGACGGCACAAGCTGCTCTACATCTGAGCCTGTACAAGCGTACCTTGGGTCCTTACACGCTTAAGAAAAAGTTTGTGGCAACCCTGCACGGAGTGCATTTCCACGTGCCATTTCCACGGGAAGCACGGAGACTGCTCAAGCCATTCCAGTTTTCAACTCCGTGATATTATACAGGATTCCAAAAAGTGTATGTTTGTCCAGCCAGGTAGCCTCTCCTGTATGAATGCAAAAAAAAAAAAAAAAAAAAAAAAAAAAAAAAAAAAAGAAAGAAAAAGAAAAAAAAGCTTAATTCTTTGCAAAAACATAAAACAAAAGAAAACAAAACAAAAAACCCACAAACCAGTCTCTCACAAATATTTTTATTATTGAATTTATTGCTTCTTTGAAAACCTAGAGGGGGAAAAAAAAAAAAAACCCTTACCTTCCAGGCACGCTTCCTGCTTTTGCTATTAGTCAAGTATAGATGCTGCAGTGTTATTAATTTTAACAATATTTCAGCCTGGCTTAATTTGGCTGCCTTTTTGGTTCAAGGTGAGACCCCGGAGGGGGCGGGGGTTGGGAATCATCAAGCCAGTCCCAAAGCCTGTTTCTGGAGGCCGGCATTTGATCTGTTACAAGCCTCTCCTACCCTCCTGTGGCTTTGCTTTATACTCTCTCAGAACAATGCCTTCTCTGTGGCCCACTTTTGCTGCCCATTCTCAGGTCTGGGTCATTTGGCGCCTCCGATGGGTCAGGGTGTTGGGGTCCTGAGAGTCCCTGGTGACTCGCAAAAGTAAGACCTCATCCGAGCCTTTCCTCAGAACGAGAGTCCCAAATGGCCTAAGTTTTGTCAGCACACAGGAAGCTTCTGTTCTTTTAGGATTTGTGCCCAGATCAGGTCTACCATCTTGAATACTGTGCCTTCAGGGAGATTCTTAACCTCCAGGCAGGTTACCCCCAAGGAGGGTGTAATTGAGCCTTGTTCCATGAGGCGGACAGTGTGGAGCCACAACAAAGCGGCTCTCCTCCAGGCCGCTGCCCCTCGGTGCCTTAGGCCTGCTCCTCAGACCTCTCTACTGTGGTGTGGCTAACTGGTGACTGGAAGCAATTCGGCTCCGCTTCTCACTTGTTCTTAGATCTTAGTGCCCCTGACTGCTGCAAGGCCATATTATCAGTGTTTACTTTTTTGGGGTAGTATAGAAGCTTTTTGCCACCCCCAAGCTCGAGGGAGCAACAGGTGCTAATGAGCAGTGCCCCCACCTCACCCCCTGCCCTCCAACAACACACACCCACACAGAGTCATATACACAAGACATTTAAAGGATTCTGAAACAAAACCAGAGGAGCAGTGTGAGTTCGAGGAGCCCTAACAGAGTATATACAATTTTCATGAAAACCTGCCAGAGGCTAAGAAGCAGCAGAGCATTGTGAACCAACACTAGACTGTCGTAGCCAGCTTTCAAAGGAATTGCAATGCTTCACCCTGGATCTGTTCCTCGGCAGCAGGTTCGAGAACCCAAAATGTGGCCTCCTCTAGCATGTAATCAGTATTTCTGCTGCATCTGAATACAAAGTGGTTGGCTTTGTCTCAGACCGAACTTAATGTAGCCTCACATGATTCTCCCCCACCTGGCTCCGGGAAGACTGCTCCTGGCTTAATAGAAAATGAAGATAAAATAATGCTCCAGATGTCTCCAAATAAAAATGTTCCATTTAAAAAAAAACAAAACAAAACGGGAGTCTATCTGTGCCATTTCCACTCCCTCCTATACCATTCGTCTCTGCAGCACATTTTGATAGTTCATGAGATTTCATAATTATGATCTGTGATCAGTGACCTTTGAGATTATAATTATGGTTTCAGGTCACCATGAACCACAACATAGGATCGGAAACGGACAGGAGTGTTCTGACTGGTCCACCCACCTGGTACTCTTGTCTCGTCTGTTCAAGCCTCCCTGAGACAAGAGTAAGCCAGTTAATATACAGTGATCTCCGTGTGAGAGATGGAACTCTTCCTTTGCATTCACAACTTGTATAACTATCACAAGGCCCAGATTTGGGCCTATCAGCATTCAGTGTACCTTCTCTGCTAAGCTTGTTTTTTGACTTGAAGCGTTCAAGTGGAAGGAAAAGTTCTTGAAGTTGGTACTTCACCAGGGACCACAGGAAGGTTAAAGCCAGCAGCCTTAATGCAGACATGGATATAAAGTTCGAGTGATGGAGCTAGAGGGTCAAGTCTGGCTCAAAATTCCCTCAAACTAAAGCTTAATCCAGAGCAAGTCCAACTCTCCAATTTTGTGTGAGTGGAGGGACCCGGGGATGCTCAAGTTTGAGGCTGGCAGAGGTCCGTTCTTGAGGTTCAAGAAGTGGTCTCCATAATAGAAGCACAAGTGGATACAGCAAGTTCTCTAGAAGATCTAGCTAAGATAGTGAAGATTTCCACTATAGTGAGAACAGCTTTGTATCGTAGGACGCCATCTAGGGACTTCTAGTAGACTGGGGCAGGAGTTCTGAGAAACAAGCTGCCACTCTTGTCAGGGGCAAATGCAGCTGGTGACTAAATTGAAGCCTGTGTTCCTTGGCCATTCCAAAAATCCTAGGGCCCTTAGGAATTATGCTAAATTGACCCTGCCTGTGCTCCAAAAATGGAGCAACAAAGCCTGGATAGCCGATAACATGGCTTAGAGTATTTCAAGCTTACTGCTGAGACCTGCTACTCAAAAGATCCTTTTCTAGTTAACTGCTCATTGACAATGCATCTGGTCACCCAAGAGCTGAGGGGGGCCTACAGAGCGATTGAGGTGTTCACGCTAACCACCTCTATTCTGCAGCCCACAGTTGGAGTATTTCTGACTTAAGTCCTCTTAGGAGACAGTTTGTAAGGATATAGCTTCTGTAGACAGGGAGCCTGCAGGTGGATCTGGGCAGAGGAAGTTCAAAACCTGGGAAAGGATTCACTGTTCCAGAGGCCATTAACATTCATGATTCCTGGAAAGAGGTCAAAATGTCAACAGGAACAAGAGTTCAGAAGTGGATCCAACCCCCATGGATGATTGAGGGGCTCAGGACATCCGTGGAGGAAGCCCCCTCAGATGTGGTAGAGACAGAATTAGAAGTGGAGCCTGAACGTGGGACCACACAGCCATGATCTCATGCTAGAGCTAGTGGGAGAATAGATGCGGCTCGGGGAGGAGTAAAGAACATGGTTTTTGAGATGGAATCTACTCCTGGCGAGGATGCTGTGAAGCCTGTTGAAATGGCAGTTTGAACTCTTCCATAAGCCTACTTGATAAGGTAATAGCAGGGTTCAAGAGGACCGACTCCAGTTTTGGAAGCTCCGTGGGTAAAATGCTGTGGAACAGCAGCACATAGCCACAGAGCAATCGTGTGGGAGGAGAGTCCGTTCATGCGGCTAAGTTCATTGTCGTCCCAAGAACTCAATCAGTCGGCAGCTGTCAGCACTGGGGCAGACACTGCACCAGCAGAAAGACCAGCTGAAGGTTCAGGGGACAGCATTTTGGGGAGATTTAGTTCAGGCATTTTAGGACTATTGTACACTTAGTAGGCTATGGTGTAGTATAAACGTAGCTCTTACGTGCTCCAGGCAACCAAGAAGTTCATTTAGCCGCTTTATGGTGGTGTGCAAGAAACCGTGGTATCTGAGGCCTGCCTGTCTGAACAGACTTTTCATCTAGGATAAGTCGTACCTCACCGGAGACTAAGGGGGCTGTACGGCAGGCACCTAGAGCCTCTCAAGGCCCACCAGAGGCCACCTGCCCTTTATAGGGTGGCATCTAGAGCCCCAGCACAGATCTCAGGGGACAGCGTGCAAGTTGCCAGAGAAGCTCACCTCCCAGCTGCACATGACTTCAGAGAGCAGCCTCAACACCTATACTTTACATGCACTTAATTGTTGTATGAGTGGAGGGTGTAGTATGGCTGAGAAGATCCTTAGGATTGGATCTTAAGGATCCATCTAAGATGGATATATAGCGAATAGAACCAAGCACCTTCTACTCCACATTTCCGAAGGCAAGGTTAAGGCCAAACCACAAAGGCACTTAGGGGCTTAGCTTTGTAGTAGGATCCTCCCTAGAGGAACACCATGAAGACTAAGTGGTCACCCACCCACCCACCTCCTACTGTTTGGGAAGGATTACTTCAGCATGAAGCTAAGGACCACTTTTCTGCACAATGATGGATGGGGGAAATGGCAGCTTGGACACACTATAGGAGGACACCGGGCTGGGAGCAAGGCAAGAGAATCCATAGTGGCTTCCTCTAAGCTCATGAGCAGGACTGCGGCGTTCTGTGCACCATAAGGGGGACCTAAAGACCCCTTATGGTAGGACGGCTAAGCCAGACTATGCTCCATGCAATTTCACTCCCTGAGCTGCAGGCTTACAAAGGCTTCTGCATCCTCTGCATTTCCCCCTTTCCCACAAGGAACGCCAACATCACCTGCATTTAGAACGAGCCTCATCTGCTGGCCGCCTGTGGCGGTGTTGGCTGCTGCCTCACACAATCCAGCTAGCACGCCACTTCCAGCCGGAGGCCCACGTCAGTACCCACAGAAGTGTTGCAGCTAGCGCCCGGACACTTTGGGCACACTCCATGTTGAAGTGGGGTCTGTGAAGACCTCAAGAGCTAGCTAGTCCCTAACTCCTTGTTTTACAGGGGAGGGCAGCAGCACCAAAGCAGACAAGAAAGCTCAGCTTCACAGGCATAGGAAGGAGTCAGGCTACAACTAGATTCAGGTAGTTCCCAGCATCATGAAGCAAGATCTAATGAGTTGATTAGAACCGGGCCCAAATGCCTTTTCAAACAGGGACTTGTGCTTTGAGAAAGCCCCAGCTGATAAGACTTTCCCTCCCTCCCGAGGTGAGGATTAGGGGTTCTGTAGGAGAGAGTAAGTGTACAAACAGATCCTAGTTCCTCTCTTTTCTAGTGATCAGGTCACTTCATCCTTGGGGAATGAAACCTGACTAGAGAAGCAGAACTAGCAAGGAATGTTGAACCCTTGCCAGGTTAGAGGGGCTGGGGGAGAGCTTTGGTTTATTTAGTTCTAATGAACTAGTAGCCAGATAACCCTTCAGGGAGAGGAGCGGAGGTCCCTATCCCTCACGAGTTAGAGATGGCCTTAAGGTTTTCTGGAGGACAGCTACACCCCCCCCATCACTGCAGGACTAATCCCTCTGACAGCGTTGACAAGATTTGAGGAAGAAAGCCTATTTTAGTCACAGCCCAGAAAAGGAACCAGCTTCCTGAACCTCAAAGATCTTTGCCCGTCTCCATTCTGCTGAGCACCTCCTTAATCTGGTGCCGTGCGGAGCCAGCCCACAAAAGGGTTGAGGGGTCCCTATCATCACAAATTCAGATCTAAGAAGCCACCTAGACCTCCAGGACCACAGAAGTAAATGAAGAAGCATCTAGAAGACCATGTCTAGTGCCCAGGGCAGCCAGTCCTGGTGCTGGGGAGGGAAGATGCCTGCTGCTCGTGGGTTGGGAGCTCAGGTTCACCTGCTCCACCATCACTAGCGCTTTGTTCTGACCTAGTTAATAATTCCGCTCATGAACGACAGGCACGGAGAGCTGCAGACTGCTGTACCGCAGACTCCAGGCTTCCCAACTTCTGATTCAGAGGCTTTGTGAGGCCCTGCCTATGGTTCCCCCACCAACATCGGCTTCCGCGTACCAGGGGGCTGCTCTTGAAAGGCTGCTTTAGCATTCCCTCCCAGGCTGGGCCCTTAGGGACCCAGCAGGCTCCTTCCCACCCTGTTCTGCTGGATGAAAGAGAACTTCGCCTTAGCCCAGGAGCCAAGGAATTGCTCCTACGATCCTCTTTAGAAAAGGAAAGAAAGGTCTTAGAGCAAAGGAGGCCTCAGACATGCCGGTGGAGGTGCGTTCGAACAGGCTTATTGCGGGCTGGAACCTCCTTAGGCTTCAGCAGAGTGAAAGAGAGCAAGAGAAAACAGGAGCTTTCTCAGGAGGAAGGAACCCAGAGGAAGAGCCAACCTTGCCAGCTTGAAAACAAAGGCCCAGCAACCCCCACCCCCCTCCCTCGTATCAGAGAGCTCCGGCAGCCCCGCTGGGACCACCAGGATCTGACCGCCCAGGGCTGGACCAACAGCTCACACCAGCCAAGATACCCACGGGAGGGAGGAGGCCGCAACCTGCCTCTTTATAGGCCTGCCTTCTCCCCACCCCCTCTATTAGCTGGAAGGACAGCCACCTGCGCCAGCAGCCTCTCACCTGCCCTGCCCCCGCCAACCTCCTGTTGGGTTTTGGGGGCTACTGAGGGGCAGCTGGGGTCTTCAGGGTCAGAGACGTGAACACTGTTAAAGCAGTCGGAGAGACTTGGCAACAGTTCTCTGCAGCTCAGCAGCTTACTGTGAACGAGGAAACCACTTTTGGGAGGTCCTCCCTGGCCCTGGGGACAGCCACGGTGGGGCAGGGGTGGGGTGGATTTTCCTTGGAGAGCTGAGGGTTCAGGTAGGGCAACCAACGCATCCCTGTCTGCCTGTGACTGTCCCACTTTTACCACTGGAAGTTCTGTGTGTCCTGGGACATCTCCTAACCTGGGCAAATTGGGGGTTGGTCATCCTTTTTTTTTTTTAATATGTATATTTATATTTTTTATTGAAGCTCAATTTGCCAACATACAGTCTAATGCCCAGTGCTCATCTTGTCAAGTGGTCATCCCTGCAGAGGAAGGTACAGTGACTTTCCAGGGTCTGGACTCCCGTGGCTGGTAGGGCTTGGGCTGGGAGCTGTAAGGGAGGGAACACTTTGCTTTATTTAAATGCCCTTGAGTGTTTCTAAACCACTTAGATTTACAAATCACCCTAGACATATTCCAACTCTGCCTATTTAAAGACCCGAAGCATTTCCTATTACTCTTAATTCACATTGTTTTAATTTGGGGGTAGAAAGGCTAAGAGTTTTGTGAGATTTGTTAAATGTGTACCTCTGTGTCTTAATTATGAACAAGCTCACCAGCTAGGCCCGCGGAAACTTTTTTTAGAAGTCTGATTACCTCCTATTTAAGGAGTTAAATGTCAGGTTTTTACTGTTAGGACCCCTTAAAAGATGGCAGGTAGTTCCAAAGGTGAAAACTGTAATCATACATTGTTTGTAGGGTTAAGAATTTGGAATCCAATCACTCTATGGTGGTGGTAGGTTTATCTCATTGTATTTATCCTCAGGACTGGCCAACGCAATGAGTTCAGTGGATTACACGGTTTGGGGTTCGGTTGCCAGTTTTGATGGGAGATCGAAGCTTCTTGAAATTATTTCATTTGTGATGCCTTAATTGATACATGTGCTGATGATTTTCGCTAACACGTTTTAAAGTTAATATGTAGACATGTGGTAAATTGTCTATATGTAGTTTAAATAAAAATATTTCAGTATAAATAGCATAAGGTGTTTGTATACCTCTAGTCTACACCCTTGGGGCCTCTAGGTAACTGCAGTCACTTTAACGAGATTCTACTCTCTAGAGAGGACCACCAAGCTCTTTAAATGCCTTCATCTGTTTCTAAGGGACGTTAGAAGTGACTTCAGCACCGTGAGCAATGGCTAAGCCACGTGGCCGGCTTGAAATACTATGTGGATGCCACTGCTGTTGGAGGAACAGGGTCTGAGGACCTCAGGACCGAGTGGCCCATCAGCCCAGCATCTTCCCTGCCCGCTGTGTGGAGAGCAGATTGCGGGGCTAGGTTCTCCTTCCTCAGCCTCTCTGCTTTTAAGGAGGTCTCAAATCCCCTGAAGAGATGAAAGGCTTGGCTCATCCTGCCTTCAAGAGACTGCATTTACTCAGTGAAAATTACACGCCGTTTCTGCAATGCTCGGGGACAAAGTGTAGGGAACTCTCTGAACTTGCAAAAATAGAGTATAGGGCTGCTTGGTGCTGATTGCTAATGCACGCGTGTGTGCTTTGTCAGAATGGGCTCTGAGCCTCATCTTTGCGACACTATTGGGTGCGGGTTGTGGGGGATGGGACGTACCTCCCACCTGTCGCTATTGCCTGATTATTCATTCAGAAACAACAATAAGTAGCTGGCCATCGTGGACTAATCGGATTGCTTAGAGTCATTTCGCAGCAGCATTTTCAAAGTCCTGTTCCCCTTCCCCACACACGTGGACGCTCTACACATTTGCAAAAGAGATGCTTTCTGCAGATGGTTCCTTGTGCCTAGGGCTCAGGGCGATTTAATTCCAGCATTTGCAGAATGAACGAATGGTGCTGCGCCCGGTGGGTGGTGTCTGGTTAGGGCAGCTCCCTGTCTGTAAACTCCTATCCCACACATTGGTTGAGCACCTCTTGAGTGCTGGCAGAGGATAGTCCCACTGTGAATAGAAGTGGGTCTGATCAACGCCAATCTCCGTGCTCATGGAACTGCCAGTTCAGTGGTAGGAGGTAGACAATAAGCGATGATTTATTTTCTTGCTTGTCTGATGGAGACGGTGCTGCAGAGCAGGTCAGCGGGGATGTGGGGGGGGGTGCATGGTGCAATTTAAAATCGGGTCAAATGTAGAATTATGCGATGGTGGAAGGAGGGGTGTCTCGGCCCTGCATCTATTTAGGGGATAATCATTTAACGGAGGAGGAACTATTGGTGCAAAGGTCCTGGGCTTGGACCCTGCCTGGTTCAAGAAAGAGCCCTGCAGCCAGTTTCTGTACAGAGCTCAAGGGAAGCAATTAGGAGGCGTGGCAAGAGAGGTTATTGCCAGGGGGCCTGGGCCCTTGCAAGCCTTTGTCAGGACTTTGGGTTTTCCTTAACGGTGATGGAGAGCCCTAGAAGTGTTTGAGCAACACTTACATTCTTAGACGACAAAAGGCATTTTGAGCATGTTTGAGGTCCCCCAATCAGCAGAATCAGCTAAACCTGGGAGGTTCATAGAAGGGCATATGCACAGACCTCATCCCTGATCTCCGGAATCTGGGACAACCTGCTTTCACTGAGCCCCTCCAAGGGAGAGACAAAATACAGCATGCCCAGGTAAATTTGAATATGTTTGACAAACAATGAATAATTTTTTATGTAACTATGTCCTCTGCAATGTTGCACACTTATACGAAGAAAGTACTTAATTATCTGAAATTCAAATTTACCTGAGTGGCCTCTATTTTTATTTGCTAAACCTGGCAACCCTCCCTCAGATGATTCTGATGCATGCTGATGTCTGAAAAGCGCTGTTCTATTAGCTGTAGCTGACCCACCCAGGTGCCCTCCGCCTGGGAGGCAGGGTGTCTCCCACCCAGTGAGTGCTGATGGCTGAGGGCCCTCGGCTGCCACCTTCTTTGGGGTATCGCTCCATGGTTGACCAGATCTACGCTTGGTCCCTAGCACATGACCGAGACCGCTCTTGTGTCGAGGGCTGATGGCTCTGTTCATGGCTTATTCTTCAGTCCTCCCTGCTGTGGGTCAAGCTAAGGCCAGACTTCACTGAGACCCCATCCTGGCTCTGCTCTGTCTCCTTGTTATTCTGTGTCCCCTACTTCCCTACGGATTTCTTTTCCCCCCTGAGAGAACTCCTTCAGTATTTTGTGAACATCCAAATCTCTTTTGTAGGCTCTACTTATGGGGGCCATGTCTGAGCTCAAGGGTCACTCTGTCTGCTACTTTGAGGATAGCCTCTTGAAGCAAGCGTGAAGCAGGGAGACGTTAACATATTATTGCACAATCCAGTGGTCTAGAAGGGTGCTGGCAGCAGAGGAGTCAGTTTGGGTTAAGTTTGCAGGTACAGTCAACTGGACCTGCTGGTGAGTTGGAGGGAGGATGAGAGAAAGAAGCCAAGGTTGACTCCAGGGATTTTTTCCACTTACCACTTCCCCAAGGTGGGTAAGATCAGGAGTGGGGATTTCTGGGAAGAAAGATCCTGATTTTAGCTTTTTTTTTTTTTTTCTTTTATATGGCAAGTTTCAAATACCTTCAGCTCAGGCGAGCAGGTGTATTGAGTCAGATGGGATCACCGGGTTGAGGCCAGGAGAATTTGAGCATTTTCAGTGGGCAAACAGCCATGAATGCCAGCCATATTGTGGGTCAAGGTCACCCATGGCGAAGGGAGGAGGTGTGGTTAGGGAAGTCCAAATCGAGAAGGTGATAACAGATGAAAGGACACGGAGGAGGAGCTGAGAAGGAGGCAGGAGGACAAACCAGGGAAGTGCGCGCTCGTGCTGGATGGCAGGTGAAGCAGCTTTGTCTGGCGGAGAGAAGAGTCTGGGTAGGTGGCTTCTTACTGTGTGGAGACCACACGTGCTGAAGTCGGCTCGCTCCACCATGTGCACTAGGATGCACTGCCCACCTGCAGGCTTGCACCACCCTCACTCTCACACACTACTCATGTACTCACATGCTCTCACATCCACATACCACACTACACACGCCGTTTACACACTCATGCCCCCATGCCACTTACTCATGCTCTCACATATGGTATATCCTTACACTCACATGCTCTCACACACCATAATTACACATTCTCGCCACTTACTCATGCTTTCACTCACCCACATACCACACTACACACTCACACCCTCACATGCCACACACTCATGTTCTCACCACAGTTACCCGTGCTTTCACATTTGGCCACATTACACACACTGCTTACATGCTCACACATTATACTATACACATTGTCTCACACGCACACTCACACATTTCTCACACTCTCAATGCTGATGCCCATGCCATGCCCAAGAGCACCTCCTCAGGTGGCAGTGGCAGAAGAGGAGCAGTAACAGGACATCTGGGGGAGAGAGGAGAAAAGAGGTGGGGGGCTGGAAGGGGAGAGAGATTTGGAGACGCTCTGCTGCTGCCTTGAAGGCCAAGGAAGGAGCCACAAGCTGAGAAATGCCAATGGCTTCCCAAATCTGAAAGAGACAAGGACATGGACTTGACCCTAAAGCCTCCCAAGGGAGGACAGCAGGTGGATCAGTCCGAGAAGAAATTTGCTGTCAGAAGTGCAGATTAGAGTGTTGGGGCCAGGAGCCAAGGAAGGCAGGTGCCTTGGAAAGCTGATAAAGGCAAGGGAGCCCCCAGAAGGAAGGCAGCCTGGCCACACCACAATTCCTGCCCCCAGAGGGTGCTAATGGGATTTCTGCCCTCCCCCCCCCCCAGAACTGTAGGAGCATAATTTTGTTTTGTCTTAAGGAACTAAATTTGGAGTTGTTACAATAACAAAAGGAAGCTGATCCAGGAGGAACAAGATGCATCTCAGAATGTCTTTTCCATCTGAGGGGACAATGGAACAGGAACCCAGAGTCGGGGCGTGAGGCCCATCTCCTGCTCTGCTCCACTGGCTCTGTTCAGAGGTGAGGGCCTCTCCACCGTCTCTAACTGGAGGTACTGCTCCTCCGTGTGTGGACGGGTTGGCAATCTGCCTGAGCCAGGAGCTGTCCTGGACTTTCCCTCCGGAGAGGGCATGAGCGTGGTTTGCTTTGTTGTCTTACAAGGTTGGGCCCCAGCTTCTAAGTGGATGCCCTTTGGTGGCTGTTTGATGATTCCCTGTGCTCATAACATAAATTATTTCTGCTTCAGGTATTGCAAAGTTGCACTGCTTCACCTCTGAGGAATTCAGCCTTGGAAAAATAGCCAGAATGCTAATTATCGCCAATTTCTGAGGAGGATTGTCTGTAAAATAACCCAAGAAGACTTTGCCTTCATTAACACATTGTTTCCTCAAGTTTCCAGAGCTCCACAGCATGCAGAGGAATGTGTTTAGGGGCAGACCCGTTTCCTCACTGGTACATGTCTACAGTGATAAAGGGCCTGACTTGGAGCCCACGAGGATTCAGGACACCATGGATATCCTGCAGATGGCAAGGAAGTCAAGATGGGACCCAAGAGGATCTAGGCTGGAATTCTGCATCCATAAGACCCACCAGTTTGGGGCCTGTGTGTGTTTCCCTTGTCTCTAAGTCAGACTTTTCTCCTCTACAAGGGAGGGATACTGAGTCTCCAAGCACCTCTGCACACTTGTGCAAGGGCAGCACTGCGCCCAGTGGTGTCTGGTAAGGGCAGCTCCCTGTCTGTGTGTGGGAGCTTGCGACGCGGTATTCGGGTGGTAGGTAATTAGTGGCTGAGAGCAAAGCTGCTTTCCCTTTTCACCGACCTTGCTCTTATTCTGGTGTGTGATGCGTTTGCATCGATTGCTGCTCAGCTGGTTGGAGCCGCTACGTTCAGAATCAAGTCACTAGAGAGGTGATGCAGCTTCCCAAGTCGTGTGGTAGGGAAGCAGTCTTAGGGATTTGGGGTGTGTGTGTGTGTGTGTATGTGTGTGTGTGTGTTTCCAACAAAGATCAGCTACTTCCAGAATGCCTAAAGTTGTGCTGAGATGTACACGGAGGGAAGTGAAGGGTGTGGAAACACAGAAAAAAGAGGAGCAGGTTGTGATTCCAAGCTGTTTTGTTCCCCTTGTGTGCTTGGGTTGATCTGATCTGATTTGCTTTGGCCCTGAAAGGTGCTGTTAACATGCATGCCTAATGTCATCAAGCAAAGATGTTGGTGGAGAAAAGGGACATGTTACAAGCATACTGTGGGGCCTGACATGCGTAGATTTTCACTTTTCGGAGCTATATGACCAATATTTAAGGTGCTTGCAATTTTCTGCACCGACTTCGATGAAAATAGGGAGCTGGTCACACTACCCAGGAGTTGTCTCATTGTGCATCTTTCCATCAGCTCGGCTGCGTCCGGTGGTAGACCAGTTCCTCTCTTGGCAGTTAGTAATTCACCTCCAGGATTAAAAGGCATTCTGGCTGCACCGCTTCTAAAATCCCACGGAGGAGTGTTTGATAAGACTTAGGTTGAATTACAAGGATGAACCTGGGCATGACATGGGGAGCTCGGTCCCTGAGAAGTATGACATGTAGGGGCGGGCATCCTCCAGTGTGGACTGGATGCTTTAAACTGCCCTAAATTCTCTTTGCCACATGCAGAATCCATTTTCAATGTTTTGGGGAAAATGTTAAGTGGCGTCCTCACTGCCCTGTGGGTCACAGGATCTCAGGACTTGGATGAAGATGCTTGTGTTTGGAGTTAGATGGTGAGATTTGGGAGGCCTGTAATTACACAGCTAGCAAGTCTCAGTGTTGCAGGAAGGCTAGCAAGCTCCATACGGCTTGAGTTAACTGAACAGTGCGATTGATTAGCTCTACCTATATTGTGTTAGTTTCAGCTTGTTCACATCTAGAAAACTTTACAAGAGCACTTTGAACACACTGTTGTACTTGCTGCCTTGTTTTAATATAAAATTTCTTTCAAAAAGAAGCAATAAATGGGGTAGACGTTCATTTTTCTTTATTCCTTTTGAGTCTACTGTTGAGTTTTAAACACGATACTTAAAGGACTAGTAGACACTGTTCTGTGCTTATGTGTGTATGCAGAGAGCAGCTGATGAGCATGAGCAGCACTATACGTGTTGTATATGTGAGTTTTATGTCATGTTGTGGATTGAAAATGATAGTACCTGATTGAATGGCAATTGTAGTAAGTACATGAGGTTGTTGCCCTAATAAAATTGTCATAGTCTTGCAGAAAGGAGTTATTTAATTTGGTGAATGTTTGTGTAGTTCTACAACCTAATCATTATAGATGTCACTAATGTTTTCATTGTTTGTAATAAAAGTCATGCACTGTCAAATTATAATATTTCCGGGATCCCTGGGTGGCGCAGTGGTTTGGCGCTTGCCTTTGGCCCAGGGCACGATCCTGGAGGCCCGGGATCGAATCCCACGTCGGGCTCCCAGTGCATGGAGCCTGCTTCTCCCTCTGCCTGTGTCTCTGCCTCTCTCTCTCTCTCTCTCTCTCTCTCTCTCTGTGACTATCATAAATAAATAAAAATTAAAAAAAATAATAATACCCTATTAAAAAAAAAAATATTTCCATCAACTTCACATCCTCCACAGTAGAATACAAGCCAAGTCTTTCTCCCAGTGAAATGGTTCATCAGGGAGAAAATGAAATTCAAATGAAATTAGTTGGAAAATGCAATTTATAGTTTTGTTAAATAATTTCTAAGGATAATGTCACTTTCATAATGACCTTTAAAATTAAAAATGAAGTTACCATATTCTCAAATATAACATTACTTTTGACATATAATTATAAAGGTGGTGCTCTCCTGAACATAAGCTTTGTCAAAAGTGTTATGTGAATGTAGGTGAAAAGTTAATTTGAGTGGGAACAGTTCATGATACTTGTTGCTGGCTTCAAGTTTATCTGATTATATGCCAGAGCAACAGCTTTTTGTATTAATGTAAAATATTAAATGTGTCATAGATAAATAGTTTCTATCCCATTGTCTGCCAATCTAGCCTACTGATTAATAAGCTGCCTGGTTGGGTTTAATGAATCTAAATATGTTCAAAAACAGTACCTCAATTGAACACCAATAAAAAATAAATTTATTATTAAAAAAAAACAGTACCTCTTAACACAGGAAAGTCACAGAAGTATTTTATCCTACTGTGCTTTTAGTCCATTAAAAATGTGAAGACTCGTAACAAAAATGTGTAGTTATGACACTTCCAGTTGTTTATCTTTTGATCACTGAGCTGTTAAGTATGATCTCAAGCTCCATATCTCGGATAACTGTTTTGTAGGAAATGTCTTAGCTATATTAGGATATTGAAGTTATATTCTGTATCAATTAGTTTTTGATAAATTACAAACAGTGCTTCCTAGAAGCTTTTCATCTTAGAGACATATTCACATGTATCCCTTGGTGAGGTTCCTGAAAGTGATCTGTAAAATGAATTACATCTATTGAAACTTATTATTCCATTAATTGTCATTTCCTGTCACAAATATATTTCTAGAGAAAAAAGTTGGGTTCTGACCCACAATGAATATATATATATATTCAAAGCCAGAGTGCTGGCTTTGGGTGGATCCCAGCTCTGTCTCTTCTTTAGCTGTGACGTTGGCCATTTATGTGTTACTTAGACCTTAGTTTTTTGTTGGTTGGTTTTCAGCAGTAAAATGGGTACAAAAGGATAGAATATCTGAGGAGATTTATTTCAGGATTAATTGAAAGTGTAAGTGGCTTGTAAATTATAAACATTTGCGTAGACACAAGAGATCTGTATCTGCATGTTAAGATGGGTACTTATTTATTTATTTATTTATTTTTATAAATTTATTTTTATTGGTGTTCAATTTGCCAACATTTAGAATAACACCTGGTGCTCATCCCATCAAGTGTCCCCCTCAGTGTCCGTCACCCGGTCACCCCCCCCAGAGTCCCCACCTCCCCTTCCACCACCCCTAGTTCGTTTCTCACAGTTAGGAGTCTCTCATGTTCTGCCTTCCTTTCTGATATTTCCCACTCATTTTTTCTCCTTTCCCCTTTATTCCCTTTCACTATTTTTTATATTCCCCAAATGAATGAGACCATATAATGTTTGTCCTTCTCTGATTGACTTATTTCCCTCAGCATAATATCCTCCAGTTCCACATCGAAGCAAATGGTGGGTATTTGTTATTTCTAATGGCTGAGTAATATTCCATTGTATACATAAACCACACCTTCTTTATCCATTCTTCATCTTTCGATGGACACCGAGGCTCCTTCCACAGTTTGGCTATTGTGGACACTGCTGCTATAAACATCAGGGTGCAGGTGTCCCGGCGTTTCATTGCAAGATGGATACTTATGCTTCATTTGTGTATTATTAAATATGTTATATAGGCCTCTCTCTAACAAAGGCTATTAAATGTATATATTCTCTCCCTACTCCTATTGTAATGTTACTTTATTGTGCAGATTTTCATATGAGGTATATTAAGTTCTCTAATCTACAACATACCAGTCCTTTACATATTAAAATATATATTAGTTAAGCTAAAAGAGAAGTAAATTATATCTCCCAGCACCATTATTTTTAAAAAAGATGCCAATCAAAGAGTCAGAAATTATAAAATTTTGATATTCTCTATTAGTGTTGTGTACTATTCATCTGGTTAATATCAAGTTTTCTACAAGATTCATACAAAAAATATTATAGATAGTTGAAGAAACACGGCCTCCCTTTCTGTGAGGTCACATATTAAATCTGTCCTCTGTTTGGAACCACAGGGCATGAATCCCAGCATAATAGCAATGTAACAAAAAGGAAAGAAACCTTAAAAGGTTGAATTTATTCTTTAAAGAGAAGACCCACTCCCCCCATTAAAAATCAACTTTTTGAAGTGAAAGTGTGTGTACTGGTACCTTTTTTGACAATAAATAGTAATTTTCACTTGTTTTCTTACTCTGGGTACCTTTAGTAAAGAGCTTAGCTCCTGTGGGTTTGATTATGCCCAGCTCCTTCAAAGAAAAAACATGATCTTTAGCAGCATAATTTTTATAATAATGTTTAGATATACCTTAAAATTTGTTAATGGAATGTGACCTGTGTAACAAGAGACTAATTTATCTTAAGTCAAAAAAAAAACATTTTGACAATAAATACGGTTATTTATATTCAAATTTATGTGTTGTTGTGGGAACTCTAATTGTAAGTTACCAGAGTAAAATACGTGTTATAATAAGACCTTCCTGTTTTTTGGCTCAACGTAAGCAGTGATCCAAGTATGTTTGGTTAAATATAAGTGTCAAAATTTCCACAAATTTTGTATCATACAGATATATTACTAAGTGAGATGCTTAATTTCTAGCATTAGATGATGAAGAATAGATATAATTTAATTCTGTCATCACAGGACCTTGGCCTTCCTCTCTTCCTGCAGGACAGAGCTGATCTGAGCCCTAGAGCCTAGCCTTGTCTCTCTGTAGGCAGAAAGATCTCTAGAGGAAGAAGCAAGGAACTAGCCAAGGTGCTTCCTTTATTTTTCAGAAACAGAGAAAGTGAAGGGTTGGAGGGAGGCCAGAATATCACATGAATTAAGTTCCCTTTACCTGGAAAAAATATCAGAAGTAGGCAAGAAGTGTGCCTCACTGACATGGTTTATAAAGAATTCTGGTTGTAGAATTCTTAATATAATAGCTTCCATAGTATTTTGCTTAGAAGTTGAGCTCTTTAAATATTTTATGGTATTTTGACACTGTATCAGAAATTATCAGGGGAGTGTCCAATGCCTTGGCTGATTTATAGAGAGTACGGTCCATGAAATTCAGCTGATTTATGTATTGCCAACTTTAAAATAACTCATTCTCGGTGTTTCCTCCCTACTCTCCATGTTAGACTTTTGACTACCAATAATTGGATGGCCTTGTAAGTGGTAGGAATTGGGTATAAAAGGGACAATGTCAAAATCTGACTTCCCAAACTATATATAAATAATGATCTCATGCGAACTGTTATCTATAAGGTACTTTCTATCCCAGTGTAGATAATTTGAGTTTGGTTGGCATTTAATGTTTTAACTTTTAATAGGAGCAATAACAGACTCTGTCAAGAAAGAAGAAAAAAGTGAATTTCTAAGTTTTATTTGAATCCGAGCATGACTACTCAACCTTATAAAAGCTTACTTCTTAAAATAAATGTTATTCTTCTTTCTCAAATATTTTGTTTGGACTTTCAAACATTAGAGTAACCTAGCAGTCATTACTTTCAGTAATGCAATAATTTAATTTCCAAGAATAGCAACGTTTTTGGCAGCAAACCAACTCTCCCAAATACAAAAAAGCCAAAATTCAGTGTCTTGTCTCTAACACCGCCCTCATTGGTGCTGATTCTGGTGTGGATTTTTTCTTTTGTTTTGAGTCACTGTATAAGGAGGTAGAGATTTCCAGAAAAGCAGAAAGGTGAAATGGGCATCATCTGAAAAGTCTCAGAGACAGTAGAAATCATGTCATGTTTACCCAGGTCATGGAAGGTGTCACAGGAAGCCTGGGGCTGGTAGTGTGTGGATCAGACTGTTTGGCTTGAGTTGGGTTCCAAAAGAGTAATAATGTTACATCCACCATAAATGCATAAATATATTATGACACCTCTATCCAAAGGAACATGATAACAGTTAGGAATTATCTCTTCCAAGAAACTGGGGAGTGTTTTTAACACTAAGGGTTAAGAAGAAAAGCAAGGCAGTGAATTATATTGAATATGATACCCAGCACACATACCCGTATATACACCTATACAAACACAACATAGCGCTTATGACAGGGTTTCAAGTGTTTTGCTCTTTGTATATTATCTGCCCACCAAATATATAATAGTTGTTATGTATTACATCATTACACAGAAAAAAAAGAAAAGCATGCCTTTAAATTTGAGAAGAATACTATATTTTTGCTTTGGGATAAATTTCATTAATTAGTTGAATGCTTGACTGAAATCAACAACATGCGTTCTTTATTGAGTGTCTATTACATGTATCCTCTTCAGTGCTACAGCTAGATTTTCTCCATTCTTAAATTCAAGAGATGTATTGAGTAGTTTTAGCAAGTTGGTGTCTTCTTGAGAATGTGCAGCATATTAATGAAATATTTTTCTCTTTTTTGAATATTGTTTTCTTCTTTTATTGTTTTCAAAAGTAATGCATGATCATAAAAAATTGAAAATGCAGGAGTGATGAAAGGAAGCTAAAGTTCATACATGATGTGAAGCCACAGAAATGACTGTTTTTAGTAGAAATGCTGATCCATATACATTTTTAAATTTAGAAGAGTCCTCATATTCTGTCTTGTTACTGTTTAACATGTAAAGCAGCCTTTTTCATATAATTTGTATTCATTTTTAGTGTCTGTTTTCCATACCTTTATGTAACATCATTTACTTAAATAACTTCCTATTTTGCGACATTGGTGGCATTTTCATTTTTTGGTAGTATATATGATACCGTGATTAAAGCTAAATAGTTTTCATCAGGCTATTTTCTGTAGATTACTTCATAGAACTGAGTGTTTTCAAGGCTGTTGATACATGTTGTCAATGTGTCCTGCAGAAAGGTTATATAATTTACATTTCCTTTGGCAAGACAGAAGTGTGCCAGTTTTCCCATGATTTTAACAACTGAGTATTATAATTAAAGACAAAACAAACAAACAAACAAAAACAACCCCCCAAAACAACAAAACAAAAACCCAGGCGGCACATTCCAATTAGGGGGAAAATTGTGTTTTCCTGAGATTTAATTTTCTTTGCTGTGACTATGGCTGAGGTTAAATATTACATAAGTTTATGATGCATTTGTAATTCTACTGTAAATTTTCTTTTTGTATCTTTTGCATATTTCTCAACTGGTTTATGCTCCATTTCATATTAATTTATATTATTTTTCTAAAGTAGTTATATTACGCTTTGCTGTATTTTATCAGTTTATTCCTCATTTTATTCTTACTTTTGAAGAATAATTCTAAAACTTAATAGTTAAATCTGTTCCCTTTTCCTCTTTAAGGGAGCATTCTCTTGGTCGCTGATTTTGTGGGTTTCAGTAGTAACTATGGCAATGGAGCAAATGGTGGAGGGAGCATTTAATAGTCGTATCCTGACTTGACTGAGTTCATATCTCAACTTTTCCTTTTTTTTTTTTTTTTTTTTTAGCAAGTGGTTACGTTACTGTTGAGTGCCAATGTTGATAGAGGGGAGATAATCCCTGTGTTTTCAGGTTGTTTTGAAGGCAGATTAAGAGACTGTGGACCCTGGGGTGTCCAGGTAGCTCAGTCAGTTAAGCCTCCAACTCTTGGTTTCAGCTCAGATCGTGATCTCAGGATCGTGAGACTGAGCCCTGTGTCAGGCTCCATGCTTCATGCAGCGTCAGCTTGATATTCTTTCCCTCTCCCTCCACTTCCACCCCTTCCCCCACTTGCTTGGGTGTGCGCTTGCTCTCTCTCGCATAAATAAAACCTTAAAAAAAAAAAGAAACTATGGACCTCATATACATAGCAGAGAACCTAGTATATTTGTGAACCTCCAACATCTTAGCAATCTCTACTGTTAAATAATAAAGATAACATATTTTTTCTCTAATTCTGGCCTTTGCTTTCTCCCCATGAAGCATAATTACTCTCCTGTACTGTCTCAGGACCTGTGTGCGACAGGTCAGGTGTTTGCCGCAGCTGGGGCTCACAGGTGGAAGCTCTGCATATGTGCCATAGTCATCCTCTGTGTGGCTGCTGAAGCAGTGTTTCAGGATGTTTGGGAAAAGCAAGTTAGGATGTCATTCTTAAGCAAATATATGATTTTCTACCTCACAGATCTGATATAGATACATATATATATTTCTTTTTTCTAAAGATTTATTTTAAAGAGAGAGCAAGTGGGGGGGGTGTGGTCAGAGGGAGAGGAGAGACGATTCTCAGGCAGACTCTGCGCTGAGCATGGAGCTCCATGGGGACTGGATCCCAGGACCCTGAGATCACAACCTGAGTCAAAGTCAAGTCAGAGGGCTAACCGACTGAGCCCCCCAGCTGTCCCCATACATGTATTACACCTATCATATTCTGTGTGTACCCACTGGGTACATGTACCTTTCTCTCTGGTCACCTAGGACTATGTATCTCTCCACCCCCATTCCATACTGATCATCTGTCTTTTTATCATTGATTCTCAAATCCTAGGACCAATAACTGGCACATAGTAAATACTCCATTAATCATGATGGGCTATGTGTAGTCTTGTTCTCATTGTCAAAAGTGGTTCATGAACTAGGATTGGTTTGGTTGCTTTTTGTGGATTTTGGGAACTGGGCACTTCTGAAGGGAATACTGAATTAGGGTTCTGGATTCTGGGATCCACATAATGAAATTGTTTGCTTTCTCCTGTGACCTTGCATGTGTCCCTATTTGGTCACTTGCTCATTAGGATCAACATTTACAGTGTTTTCATGATTGTGATATGATAATAAATGTAAAAATGCTTTGGGAAGCATTATCATGACAAGCAGTTCAGTATAAAATGTATTCCCTGAAATTTGTGATGTGCTTCAAAAGCAGGGTTTTGGCTTTCTTTTTTTGATGAGCTGGAGTCAAAAGATTTTCTTGTCTGTAAAACTTTCTTGTCTGACCTCCATTATTAATATGATTATGAAATGCTCATTCCCCTACTGGTTGTAAAGATACTGCTATATTCCATGCCATTGGGTATCACTTAGAGGATACCATCACTGGAAGTAATTCCTGTTATTTCTTTATATCACTTCAAAAATTGTTTCATATCAAATTGGCTCCCAAAAAAGTTCTATTTTTTTCTTTTTGCAAAGATATGTGCTGCTTAAAAGAGTAGTAAAAACGAAGCCCTATTGTTCCTCACGGATTGAAGTCTATAGAAATGTCCCCAGAATATTATTTTTTCTCATAGTGGGCTGCTGAGTCTGGCGCCTGGAAGGCTTTATCAGAACAGTTTTAGAAGTGTGAACTGTAGCTGGCTTCTGTTTTTTGAACATATTTCCTTAAATATTTGAAGAAGTTTTCAGAGAATTCTTATCACTCTAACTGTAGGCTTCCAATAGGATGAAGTCGTGTGTAAAGTTATGAAAAAAACTTTAATTTGTCCCCTATTCTCAAAACTTTTGAAGGAAGTTCAGAAGGCAAGTTCATATCCTCTCAGTGGGTATGTTATTTAGTCAGTAGTGAAGTTTTAGGTACTCGAGTGGATATGCTAATCATGGTTTTGCTTATGCTTGTAGCACTTTCAGAGACAGCCCCCCCCCCTTTTTTAAATTTAGCTGGAAGATTGTGTGATGAATTATATAGTGATTCTGTGTTTCTCATTGCAACAGTTGAGCGGTTCCTGGGGTGCTGGTAGCTTGTACATGTGAATCCCCCAAACCAAAGAGAGTGTAAGAGGTTATGGGGCAAAGGGAAACTGACCTTTGGGGAAACTGACATCCCTCCTCCCTCCACGAATATGGATGGTAGAGACAGAAGACTGTGTTCTGGTGACCTCTGATAGAGAGCTGAGGGGCTTGTAACACCCGAGAAGTGTGGAAATTTTAAGAAGTGAGAGGGAACAGGAAGCTTAAACTAGTTTGGCAACACAATTTTTTGATGTGCTGGTCAATTTTTCATTGATCAGTCCATTCAGTCAACAAACTAGGCTGAGGATGAATTTTGAAGAAGCAATATAAAGAGTAGCAAATGACAGGATATTCCAGGCCCAGATCATCTGCCCCCCTCTGAGTGGTTGAGCCATTTTCTCTAGTTGAAGAGTAGCTGTATCTATCCTGTCCAAACTTGGATTTCAAGCTCAGGGTGCCATGCTACCTTACTTCAAGTCACTTATATGAAATCCTTCCTTTCCTTCCATGTGCCAACTCTGTTAAAATGCATTCTATGATTGCGACTAAGACTCAAGATCTTCCAGTACTAAACGTAAATACTTTACAGTTACACAGTTAAATCATATGAGTTTATGTGGTTTCCTAGTGGCTTGTCAGAATATGCATTTTTTGAGATTTGTTTATTCTTGAGACACACAGAGAGAGGCAGAGACACAGGCAGAGGGAGAAGCAGGCTCCCTGCGGAGAGCCCAATGCAGGACTTGATCCCGGGACCCCGGGGTCATGCCCTGAGCTGAAGGCAGGCGCTCAACCACTCAGCCACCCAGGCGTCCCAGAATATGTATTTTCTACCAGGATGGCGGGTGATAGAGCTGCAGGTGGGAGAGAGAAGGGTGACAGCCTGATGAAGTTCTGTCTTGAGTTGAACAGGGTGTAGGAGGAGATACAAGCAAAGCTATTCCTTTGAGCTTTATAGCATCTTAGTCATTACAAACGCTTCCCCATATTTTATCTTTTGAAAGTGAGGATGAGAGTTTTGAAAACAATTGAACAGATTTTTGAACCAATAGTAGATGTCATTTTTGCTTGTTCTCTGAAGCTCCTTAGCAGATATTCATCTGAATTTGAATATACATGTTGTTCCTTGTAGGTATTCATCATCTGAGCTAAATGAATGTGTGGCGGATACAGTATTTGTTGACTATAGAAATTTTAAAAATTATTTATTTATTTATCTTTTAGCTCTGACCCAAAGAAGATGCTTTTGAACTCAGAGTTATTTTCAGTTTCTCTCTCTGTCCTTTGTGCTTACACAGCTTGTGTTTTGTGCCCTTGTTTTTTCCTCTTACTTTCTAGAAGGAATCGCTTTGTGGACTGGGAGGGATTATTCTGTTTCCTGTTTGTTGTACCTTATTAGTTTGCAATATGCATGCCCACGATTTACATTAAAAAGCTGCCCGTGTACCGTAGGAGTAATGTCAGATTTTCTGCTTCGTAGTTTTCCTGTAGACAGAGCATTGTTACCTGTGTGTTTAACGCTCATGTATCTCTGAAGATGGATATCATTAGGCATTTGGGAAAAGGTAGAACTGCTTGTACCCCCGTTATAAGGCAGGACGGTGCAGGCAGGTGGGTTGTCCTGCTGTATGCCTGTGGTGCCCAACACTTTGCAGTGATCCTGGCAGCACGTGGAAAAGTTTGCCATCATCGTGTGAAGAAGCTAAGCTGCACGTGCATATTAAGCTAAAAAATACAGATACAGTGTGAGGTTTCAGGTGTTGAGATATGCAGACGTACTGTAGTGTGATGTCGGAATTTGCAGAGCTGTTTGTGCTTCACCAGGGGAAGATGGTAGAACATTTTGACAGCTAGTCTTTGTAGGATGCTGTGAGGCACTGAGTAGGTAATCGGGTGCCGTGCTCAGTGGCACAAATATTCCTAAATCCAAATGTAAGAACATGCCATGATCCCCTCAGTCACGGAAATGAGGGAATGCCTGGTGGCTTGTGTGTTGTGCTGGTGGAAGTACTTCACTAAGTGAAAACACTGCATGGGAGTCTTAGCTCAGGCTTCCATAACAAAATACCAGGGACATTTATTTGTTTCTCACAGTTCTGGGGGCCGGGGTATCCAAGATCAAGATGCCTGCTGATTCAGTTCCTGCGAGAGCTCTCTTCCTGGCTTGCAGATGACCGCGGTCTTTCTGTGTTTTCACATGGCATTTCCTTGTGCATGTATCTTTCTCTCTTCCTCTTCTTTTTTATTTTATTTTCAAATATTGTATTTATTTATTTGAGAGAGTGAGCACATGAGCAGAGGGGAGAGACAGAGAGAGAAGCAAAATCCCTGCTGAGCAGGGAGCCCAACCCAGGGGCTCTATCCAAGGACGCTGAGATCATGACCTCAGTCAAAGGCAGATGCTTGACTACCTGAGTAACCCAGTGTCCTCTCTCTTCCTCTTCTTATAAGATCTCTAATCCCCTCATGAGGACTTCATCTCATGACCTAATCTAACCCTAATTACCTCCAAAGCCCCCACTCCAAATATCATCATGTTAAAGGAAGTAGGGCTTCAACACATGCAACTTGTGGGGATCCAAACTTTACATCCATAACAGAGACCACAGGTTAAAACCAGCAAGGTCCCAATGCCCAGGAAGGCCCACTCTGGTGGCAGATTTGGGGTGTTTGGTATTGTCGTGGTCCTTAAGGGAATGGGAATCACTGATTATAATCTGGGTCATTATTTAAGGTATTTTAAATTACTTTTTAGTTTACTTTAAACGATTTGCTTTGATTTATAAAAGAGAATGTGACACACAAAGCAATATGATAGAATACCTAGGTACAGATTTCCGTATTTATTAACATCTCGTATTCCAAAATTCTTTTTTATAATAGTTAAAAAAAATTACATGGATGCTCCTCATCTTGATTGAACCTTTCACATCTTATAACCCTCACTCTTAAAAATACTGATCCCAGCCCCCATCACCTCTCACCAAGATTTCTGTAGCAGGCTCCTAGCCAGCCAGCCTGCCTTTCCTGAGCTTCTTTGAAGTTTATCTCCACAGCAGCCAGAGAGCTCTCTCTGTATCCACTCATATCTTTCCTTTATTTAGGACCCTGACAATGACACAAAGAAATAAATTCAACTTCTCCCTGTCTTATCTCACCTGCACCCTCTCCCACCGATTTATTAGGTGGCAGCCACTTTGGCCATCTTGTCTCTTGTACACATCTCCCTGAAGTTGATCCTCTCTTGGTTTTTCACCTAATAATTACTCCCTGTTCTATTTTCCTTACAACATGTGAAAGAACTGGAAATCATCTAATTTATTTATTGGTTTGCAAGCTTATTTTCCTGTCTTCCCACAGTAGAATGCAACCCCTTTGAAGGCTGGTCATTAAAAAGACTTTAAAATACCTGTTCTGATGTAGAAAAAGTAGGAATGCACAAGGATGAATGCCTACCTGGCTTCAAGTAAATATCTTATATAGGATAATTTTTAAATGTACTAACCATTGAATCATATCACAGATATATGTTGAAATGGGAAGATAGAAGACAGATCATCTATCACTGAATGAATGTCAGAGACCAGTATGATGATTAGTTAGGAAGAGCTGATGCGTTGCCACATGCAGATCTAATATAATGCTTTTACCTACCAGGTCAGCTCTCTTGTATTTCCTGGCATTCTCAAGTATTGCAGGCTGTTTTTCAAGGGGAGATTATCTTATAGTAAATAGAATATAAATATGCCAGGAATTTTGTGGCAGGAGGACATTAAACTTACTTTTAGAACAATAAATTAGAACTGTACAAAGTTTACTTTTTCATGGAACAATATTCATCATCTTAAAGAAAGCAGGGAATATGAAACACTGGGAGATATTGATTTAGAGAACTTTCAGGATATTCATTTGTCAAGACATTATCTTAAGAGAAAGTATTGAATGTTGGCAAATATAGGAAATATGATCATATGTGATTTTCAGAAGTAGGTTTGTTTTGTCAAAGTGAATTTATATTATGTTCTCCGTTATATTTAAATTGAAGATACCATCTAAGTTTTGGAATATTGTCAACTGAAAGGAAAACAAATTATTTTAAATTAGAGCAGTATTATCTAGATGTTACTCTTGGCATAAGTCCTTGAATGATATATGTTGGAAATTTTGTGACTTGTTTATAAAGAATGCATGTTAATGTGTCAGGGATATGAATTTTTTTTTAAACAGCTACATATTAAAATATCAGAAGCCAATTTATGTGACTTCTAGGTGATATTTTCATAATGGCATATTTACTTTCATTTCATCTCATACAGGAAATATCTGTAACTTGGAATTAATATTAACAGAAAAATAAGTTTTTGCTTATAAACTTTTACATCTCACATTTGGATTCTGCTATCACAAAATCCCCTTTCTATTTAAATTAGCTGTGCCTTTAGTCAAATGACATCTTTGAAAAATATAAAGCCTCCGTGTAGAAAATTAGCTTAAAGCTATTAAACTAGGGGAGCCTGGGAGGCTCAGTTGGTTGGGTGTCTGCCTTCAGCTCATGTCATGATCTCGGGTTCTTGGGGTTCCAGCCCTGTATCCGGATCCCTGCTGAGCAGGGAGTCTGCTTCTCCCTCTGCCTCTGCCCCTCCCCTACTTGTGTTTTCTCTCTCTCTTTCTCTCTCAAATAAATAAATAAAATCTTTAAAAAAGTTATTTAGTGTTACTAGATTGAGGAGGTTTCCTTTTAACTATCAGGACTATTTTGAGTTGTTTTTTTTTTTTTTTTTTTTTGATGCTTAACTTGTTGCTACACTTAAGCAAAAATGTGGATTAAAATGTTTCTCTCCTATTGTATTGGCTACATATATGTGCACCTTTAGCTTTTGAATCTGTCTGTAAATCGTGTCTGACAGTAAGTGACACAGTTTAGTTTTGGAGAGCAGTTTGGGAGTTTGTAGTAACGGAATAGGTGTCATCTGCCTTCTTGCCCAGATGCTGGTGTCCTCAGGAGCTGAGTGGAAGTGGCATTCTGGTTCCTTCTCACTGTTTAACTGTTGACATTCAGCATGCTAACAATTTCAGCTTTTGGTTTTGAGTCTTATTCAAGGATAGAAATGGTACCTTCGCCTAATTGTTTACCAAGGGCAGTACATGCCTTGGGAAGGTTTTTATTTATGAGTCATTCTGGGAAATCCAGGCCTCCATTGCTGTATCCTTGAGAGTGTTAGGTAGAACCATGTGAAATTGCTGACATGCAACTTCCTTTAACCTACAAAAATGTCAGTTTAAATCTAATCGTTAATCTCATTAATTGAGCTAATTAGTAATCACAAAATAACATGTATACTTTTTTCCAATGCAGTTCACCATTTAGTAGTTTAATAACAAATACGAGATTCAAATTCTCTTGTGCTTTCAAGTACAAAGGGAGATGTGCCAACTCTTGGGTCATGGGGGAAACCACTGATTGGATTAAGGTTGGCCAAGCTGGAAAGAATTAACTTAAATCCCTGAGAAACCTAGAGACCTGTCAGCTGGTGTGTTTGGCCCTCAGGAAGTGGGATGCAGGCTGTCACTTTCTGCCATAGACAGTTACTGTTATCTTCATCAATGATTCTATCTCCTTTGTTTTTTGTTGTTGCTGTTTTTTGTTGTTGTTTTGTTTTGTTTACCCTAGCTCTAAGCTTGTAATTTTGGTTTTTAAGCTATATAGGATTTATTTATTTATTATTTATTTATTTAAAGGACAATGTAAATTAATGTTCTAATGTTTTCATGAGACTCTTTTCTAAGTTTTAATTGATTTTTTGTTCTTGCACTTTAAAATGTCATATGATCATTCTAAATGATGTTAGAATTCATATAAAAATGCCATTGATTTATATAATTGAAACTCCTGAGTCTTGTCCAAATGTTTACTTCAAACTGGATAGGCTGGTAATACTAAATTGAGGGCATTAAAATATAATTTAGTTTCCAAGAATGTAAGTAAGCAATTTATAAAAAATTGTCAATTAAAAAAATCCATCTTATATGATAGGTTGAAAATGGCACTTGACTTTTGTGACTTCTTCCCTAAAACCTCTAGTCGCAGTCTAATCCTAGGAAAAATATCAGGGAAATCCCATGTGAGGGACATTGTACAAAATATCTAGTTCAGTATTCCTTAGAACTTTCAAGGTCATCAAAAACAGGAAAAATCTGAGATCTAGTCGGAGCCAAGAGGAGCCCAAGGAGACATTAAGACTACATTTGGTATGATGTCTTAGATAGGATCTTGGAATAGTAAAAGGACATTAGGGAAAAATTAGGTAAATCTGAATAAAGTATGGGCTTTAGTTAATGATAATATATCAGTACTGGTTCATTAGTTGTAACAAATATACTAATGTAAGATGTTCATAAAAGGGGAAACCAGGTATGAGATATATGATAATTCTCTCTACCATCTTTGCAATCTTTCTGTAAACCTAAAATGATCCTAAAACATAATGGTTGCTTTTCAAACTTTTTTTTTTAATTTTTATTTATTTATGATAGTCATCAAAGAGAGAGAGAGAGAGAGAGAGAGAGAGAGAGAGAGAGAGAGAGGCAGAGACAGAGGGAGAAGCAGGCTCCATGCACCGGGAGCCTGACGTGGGATTCGATCCCGGGTCTCCAGAATCACGCCCTGGGCCAAAGGCAGGCGCTAAACCGCTGCACCACCCAGGGATCCCAATGGTTGCTTTTCAAATTTTATTTTTAACACTGTAAGTTTTTAAAATGCCTGCTCAAAGATTCCAGTAAGGAATTCAGTAAAGGAAACGATGTTTTTATTTGATTTTAATAGGCTTGGATGATGTCCTAATATTTTGAAATTGTTCTTCAAATTGACTTATTAATTATTCACTAGCAAATCAGCATAAAATATTTTTTATCATCTATGTTGTGGATTTATGGTAAGGTGAGGGAAGAGAGGGAATTTCTCAAAATTACATAAACAATAAAAAAGAAAACTAATGACTTATAAGATACAGATAATGCAAAATTGGCAAAACTTGCTTAAACTATTTTGTTTAGTTTATGTCTTTTATAGAAGCAAAGGGCATTGTTATCATTTGTTTAGAAAATAATTTAACAAATGAAGATATTTTAACAAGTATTTTAGTATGGAATGTTTGCTTCTTTCCTTTACAAAACCCAGAAACAAATGTAATTAGTATTCATTTTGTGAATTGTCTTACTGATAACTTTAATGCCTTGTCCCTGGCCCTCTTATACAACCTATATAATACCCGGGAAATACCTATGAATCCAGAGTTAGAGTTGCCAGATTAGCAAGTAAAAATACAGGATGCCTAGTAAAATATGAATTGCAGATAATCAATAGTTTTACTTTTTTTTTTTTTTTTTTAGTATAAGCATCTAAATATTGCGTGGTACACACTTATACTAAAAAAAAAAAATAGTTTTTTCTACAATTCAGATTCTACTAGACCTCCACATGCAGAATCTGCTAGGTATGATAAAATTTGCAATTCTCTTTAATAATATTAACAATAAGAATTCTAATAGTTGAGCCTTTAGTATATGTTTCAGACTCTAACCCTTTCCTTGTGATAGAAGACCTTCTTTTGGGTTTACTAATTCTTCAAAGTCACTGTCTTTTTTTTTTTTGAGAGAGCAAGAGAGAGAGAGAGAGAGAGAGAGAGAGAGAGTTTGTACCCACAAGTTGAGTGGAGGGGCATAGGGAGAGGGAGAGAGAGAGAACCCTAAGCAGGCTCCATGCTCAGCGTAGAGCCTGACATGGGACTGGATCTCCAGATCTTCAATCATGACCTGAGCTGAACTCAAGAGTTGGATGCTTAACTGACTGAGCCACCCAGGCATCCCTCTATGTTACTATCTTAAATCCACTTTCTAGTGCTAAGACTTTTAGTTTTAACCTCAACCCAAAGTGAATTCTTACAGAATTTTTGCTTTTCATTTACTATGGAATGTTTCATATTTTGTTTTTTATGGTAATCACCAGCTATGGTCTTGTCACATCATAATCTTGAAGAGAGACTCTCTCGTAATCTTCTGCACACCTCATACAAATGAGCATAATGTGTTGAAATTTTTACGATTGAATAAGAAGTTTGTGTATTCGTTGGGGTAGATTCAGTTATGCTTAAACAAACAGCACCCCCATTTCAGCAGCTTAAAAAGAGTGAGAGTTGGCACATCTTTAGCATGGGGTTGGCAAAAGGTGGGAACAGAGGCTCGGGCAATTCTAGGCGTTTGGGGAGCCAGGCCAATGGACCTGGCACCGTAGTGAATTCCTCATGGTCATTGAGGTGGGGAAAAAAGAGTGAAAAGTTGAGTCATGTGTCACTCAGGCCTGCATCATCAGGCACGGTGAGTTACGTGGACATGCTCAACTTTAAATGCTGAAGGAAGCCAGTCTTACCACATGTCTTGGGGTCAGGGAGAGCCAAGATACTGGTGAGCAGCCTTAAATACAGAATAGAAAAAGAATATTGGTGGAGTCTTTGAAGGAGAGTTGGACAGCTTAGAAATATTTTAACTCTAGGAGGTATTTGTGAGCCTATAGCTTTTATTAGTAAAACAAAATTTTCTTTGGAATTCTTGTAAATAAAACAAAAATTGAGGAATTTGAATAAAAGTAAGAAAAAAATAAATGTCAAAGCCTCATGAAGGGCCCAGAACAGGGCATGATCCATGATCGGGAGTCAATATTATGATAATGTGCTCCAGTGAAATGGTAGCACACTCCAGAGTGGCCTTGCTGTTTTTCAAGATTTCCATGAAAATGAACTTTTCTGGAAATGCTATTCCCAGGTGTTAAGAGAAGGCAGATCAAACTTTTCCTGTATATACGGACATGCACATGCGTGTATGTGTGCACATATGTACCTATATGTGTATGTATGCATATATAGTTTTTAAAAAATAAACTCACAGACCTGATTTTTACGTTTCATTTTGGTGGGAACGTCCGAGACACTTGGCGGTTCTAATGCCTCTCATTCTCATCTCAGGTTGTTTTCTGCTTTGCCCCCGCCCTGTCTTCTCCGGGCCCTCTTGTCCTGGCTGGCGCGTCTGTGTGTCCCGGGGACCCCAGGGACCCAGGAGCGGGCGGCGCTGCTTCCCTGTGGTGCCCCCTCTGCGCGCCCCGTCGCCATCGAAACTGCAGGCTGCAGGCGCCTGTGACTGGGGGGCGGCTGGGGGGGTGCAGGGCGCGGCTGCGGGGGGGGGGGATGCTGGGGGGATGCTGCGGGACTGCTGTGGGGGGGCTGCTGCGGGGGTACGGGGCGGGTGTGGGCTGCTGCGGGGGGGCATGCGGGGCTGCTGCGGGGGGGCGTGCGGGACTGCTGCGGGGGGGATGCAGAGCTGCTGCTTGGGGGGCGCGGGGTGTGGGGCTGTCTCTGGCAGGACGCTGTGGGGGTTGCGGGCTGCTGCGGGGGCGGGGCGGCTGCGGGGGTTGCGGGGTTGCTGCAGGGGGAGGGGATGTGGGGCTGCTGTGGGGGGGCTCGGGGCTGCTGGGGGGGCCGCTGGGGGTGCAGGGCAGCAGGAGCTGGCAGAGACAATCAAAGAGCGAGACGGCCTTGAGCTCTGCAAAAAGCTTCCAGTGCAGTTGCGGAGACAGGCCCGACAAGTCATTAATTTGAGCAGCCAGGCTCGTGGCGAAGCGCCCAGGCCCGTCTGTGCTCCCACCTCGTGGAAGGGCGCTGCCACGGCCCCCGCTGCCCTGTGCTGGGGCCCAGGGAGATTGGAGGGGGACTGAGGAGGGCTCCAGGGCAGGGCAGCAGCTCCCGCGGAGCACCCCGTGGTTCGGGAGGATGTGGCCCCCGACCCTCCTGGGCAGCGCTGGCCAGGCTGCGGCTCAGGGCCCTGGGTCCGTGTGGCCCCCGCCTGCAGGTGTCTACGCGGCGGCGCGCCGGGGTGGGGTTCCGGGCCCACAGTACTGCGGGAGCTGTGGGCGGTAGAACAGAGCCAACGTTGGCTGCTTCTGTCTTCTCTGAGCATCGCTCTGCCCTGAAGATGGGAGGTAAACGGAGGCACTAATACCGTCTGTGTCTTGGGTGGCAATGAATCCTGCCTTCCTTGGACCTGACCTTTTCTCAGGTAGCTCATCCCAGAGACAAATGGGCGACCTTTTACAAGAAACACACGTAGTGGTGAGGAGACAGAACACAGAAGCCAGAGAGGGAATTCTTGATGGAAGAGAACTGAGGGAAATATGTAATATTGATGATGATTTTTATGACGCTCTTACACCATGTTTATTAATAGACGCTGATGTAGTTTTTCAAGTATAAAATGCAAAACAATTCAGAAAAAACATAATTGCATTTTCAAGTGTCTCTTATTACTTCCAAAATTTGTTCCTCTGTGTGTGCCTCTGTGTGTGTATAAAATCGTTAAGCGGGATCCCTGGGTGGCGCAGCGGTTTGGCGCCTGCCTTTGGCCCAGGGCGCGATCCTGGAGACCCAGGATCGAATCCCACATCGGGCTCCCGGTGCATGGAGCCTGCTTCTCCCTCTGCCTGTGTCTCTGCCTCTCTCTCTCTCTCTGTGACTATCATAAATAAATAAAAATTAAAAAAAAAAAAAAAAAAAAAAAAAAAAAAAAAAAAAAAAAAAAAAATAAAATCGTTAAGCTATTCTGTAAGGCACTCTTAAAAGAAGAAAGCTTGGATAGAAGTTAATTTTCTTTTCTTATATGCAAGATTCATTTATTTGATTCCACCACTCAGAAAGACTCAAGTTTACGTGCTGCTCTTTGGTGCTTACATATTTTTAGTTATTAGGTGGATTTATATGTAGTTTTACTCGAATTTGATGTTTGTAATTGTATATTTTTTCTTGCCTTTGGTCATAGCATTTTCCCCCCAAATGCATTAGTCTTTCTCATTTGATTCTCTTGTCTTTGTCTTAAAGATCAGTGATACTCTTTCATTTTTTTTTAAATTAACTTTTATTGGTGTTCAATTTACCTCTTAAGAGAATATAATGATAATAATAATGATCAAGATCATTATTATTGAAAGTGAGAATTTTTTCCCAAACCTTTTATTTTCCAGCTATGGATTGAGAAGTAATGTGAAATAAAAGCTTCTCAATAATAGATACTTTAAATATTGGAGATTAGCTACAAACGTATTCAAATATTGGTGATACAGTTTAAAAGCTATTTCTTCCTCTTTTGAAATCTGCTTCTTATACAAATTAAATATGGTTTATTTCTTATATGCATGATTTATAATGATAATTCAACATTACTTTCAAATGTTAACATTGAGACATCATAATAAATTGCAGAAAATGTAACTGGATGCCAATTAAAACAGCAAATAGCGAAATTCAAAGTGTGTAGCTAGTGTAGTACATGCATTTAATGCATTTATTAGAAAAGAAGAGTAATTGATAATGAGCTAAATGTTCGTCTTAAAGGCAACAGAGTAAAATGAAAGAAAGCAGATAAAAGCCAGCTATTGTAGAAGTTTGTACTACAGTCATTCCTAAGTATGCTTTAATGTTAAGAATTTGTTTTATCAGTTACGCACCACTTCTGTATTTACAGCAGAGGGGATTTAATATAGGAGCATAGTTACAAATTTGAAAGAAAAGCTAAGAGTCAAGCAAGGAGGCAGAGAAGTAACTCAGAGATTAGCTTCAAGGAGATGACTTCCATTAGCCCAGATCAGTGGTTCTCAACCAGGGCCTGTGTGGTCCCTCTCACCCCTACCAGAAGACAAGTAGCAGTCTTTGGAGACTGGGTGGGAGGTGCTAGTGGAATCTAGTATAGAGAGGCCAGGGACGCTGCTAAACATTCTCTGATGCACAAGCCAGCCCACATAACAAAGCACAATCTATCTGGTCCCAAAAAGTCAGTAGTACTCAGATGGAGAACCAGTGGTCTTGAGAGAGAGGAGAAGGCAGTGCCACCGGAATCCAAGGCCTGGATTTCCCAGGGGGAGAGGATGATCCAGCAGGATGTAGAGCCATGTGGGTGGGGAGAGGGGGAAACGCAGTCACTTTCAGAAAGGCTACTGGAGGCCAAGAGGAAGGAAGAGTGATATTCTGTATCTTCCCTCCTTCCTTCCATCCAGCCTCTTGGCAGGGACTCCCTGTTGTGAAACTTAGCTGGAAGCCTTCTGTTACAGGTGTACAGAACACGGGCTGCAGGGCAGCCCGGTGATGCTGAGTGGAATCAGGAAGGTAGAGGGGTAATTCTGAGGGGAGGCACCAGCCAGGAATTATTGTAATCCCCAATATCAACAGATGGAGGAGAGGTTTGGGATTATTTTAATCAATCTTAAAGAAGTACCACATTCCAAAACTAGGTTGCAATTAATAATTGCAGTACGCTAAGAATTTGTGAATATTCTTAATCTAACTAATACTGAAATCCTAGATTGATGCTATCCTTTTAATCACAAAAACCAAAAGAATATTTGCTCTCACCATTTCTTAGACCTCAGATATCACAATAAGACAAGAAAAGACAAAAAAAAAAAAAAGACAAGAAAAGACAAAAGCATGGGAAAAGAAGAGGAAACATTTAAAAGTTATTTGCAGATAAAACAAATGTTTACATACAAAATCCAAAGGAATCTGAGAATTAACTAACAAAACTACGAAGAGATTTCAGCAAGGTTTCTGGGTAAAATATCAGCATGTTAAATACAGCTTATTTCTTTCATGCTTGATATCTATATTGATGATTCAGATTACCTTTAAAAGCTAACATTGAGACATCATAATAAACCTTAGAAAATGTTTGTACCTCGGTGCCATTTAAAATGGCAGAAGTGCACGGTAAACCAGTGGAGCTTTGAACACTTGTTCAATCCATAGCATTATTAAATGCTCATTGAATGTATGGTGTGTTTTTAAGCTAACCTTTTAACCAAATCAGGCTTTTGGACTATTTCTCTTGGTTTTACTTTCTATGCAAAGTTATCTTTCTATTTTGTTTAAGTATTTATATGCATTTAAATATATATATGTGTGTATGTATGTACATACACATGCACACATGGTTTGTTGAAGGAGTATGATTATATTGATTTTAGCGCTATGACTAAATGTTAGCCTTTTAAATGGAATTCTTCCCTATGAAATGCATTTGTAATCCATGTTACCTTGTTGAAAGATTATGTATGCAATCTATAATTTCATAAATCCATATAATTATACATGTGACATAGTCTTCCTATTCTTTCAGGGGAAATGGAAAGAATGGAAATAGTAAACTCTTGTCTATCTTGTTTTCTATTTCTTTATATGTGAATAGTACCTGGTTAAATATTTTATATAATGTTATTCATGATATGGCTGTTATTAAAAATGGAGAGTTTATATACTTTAAGATTTGGTCTGTCTGGGGATCCCTGGGTGGCTCAGTGGTTTGGCGCCTGCCTTTGGCCCAGGGCGATCCTGGAGCCCCGGACAGAGTCCCGCGTCTGGAGTCCCGCATCGGGCTCCCAGCATGGAGCCTGCTTCTCCCTCTGCCTGTGTCTCTGCCTCTCTCTCTCTCTGTGACTATCATAAATAAATAAAAATTTTAAAAAATGTGTTTAATCCGAAGTGCTGAGGTGCTTTTGCAGCAGTTTTTCTTTGCAAAGCTTTGAGGATTTTTGATTGAGTTATGTATTCCTAGAGTAACAGACAAAAGAAGCAGTGCCCTTGCACAAATTCAATAGTGAGTTAGGGGGTTAGGAAGTGAAAATTGAGGCTTCAGGGGAAAGGAGATATTTGTGAAGACTGAGAACTGGATACACAATAGGCTAATAGCTAGTCTCTATCGAATGTTTGAAACTCAGTAGAACATAATTTTCTATGAGAATGATTTAACAGTGTAGAAACTTGTTCCTTAATGGGTAAGGACTTAGCGGCTCTATAGGAAAATTATTTCCAAGTTATTGAAATGAAAGATAAAGTCATGGGTAGTGTAAGAGGTTAACAGTATTTTGTTTTCCACTTATGCAAACCTCTTTGGGATTGGATAATTTATAATTTTTTCAAATTTGTTTGAAAGTATCTACTTAAAACATCAATGCATATGTATTTTTTCATGTCTAACTTAAAAGGTATTTAGGTTATACTTTCCTTTGAAAATTAATGGTGGGGTTTACCTTGGTTTAGTACAGGTTATCTGGGTGAGGAGATGTGATGCTAACTTCCTAAAGTAATTGTTGCTACCTTTCACTGACTCAATGACATTTGATATTAATGCCATGTTTCTGTGCGTTGCTGAGGTTATGATAAGTTTATCACAAAGTGGTCATAACAATGAGAGAATTTTAACATTAAAGGTTGTTGTGTTAACTTAGAAATAGGATAAGGCTTCAGTGTATGGTTAATGAATTCCAAAGTCTGTTTCCTTTCCTATCCACTTAAAGCAAGTCTATATCAGTGCTCAACATTGTATTCACCACTGACTAGTAGAGCTTGAAAATCTATGTCAGTCATGATATGACTGTCATGAAAATGGACAATTTATACCTTTGTACACAAAGTGACAGGTTAACCAAACTTGTGCTACTTTTCCCACAAGGAGGGAAAAAATACCAAAGTTCTCTTTGGGACCCAGATATCGTCAGCAAAAATGAAAATGCAAGAAGTCTGTTTTTTTATATTTAGAAGAAAATAGCACTGTCAGAGGAAATGACAAATGTGGGATCTTTTATGTCATTCTTAAATGTTGGCTATGAAAGTGTTTCCCTGCAAAGAGAAGAGTCTTGTGTCATCACAAAATGATGGGGAGTGCAGAGGAAGGGTAGGATATAAGATAACCAACCTGGATAATGGTATGCACCTTGGATGTTAGCAAAAATGAAGCTAATAGCTTATAAAAAAAACACGTGAGATATAGAAAAAATGATTTTGTATACATCATAATTTGACACAATTAATGCATTAAATTCCTGTTTAATAATTTAATCTGAACAACAAATTTAACACTAGTTAAGACTATCAAATTTAAGACCAGTTACTATTACCTGAATATGAAATTTAACCTGAATATCAAATTTAAGACCAGTTACTTTTACCATATTTTTTTCCTACATATAACACACACAGCCTTAAAAATAATATAACACATTTATATTCTTAAATCTAAATTAGTGAAATATTCTCTAGAAATATACAAGTGAGTAGCTTTAAAAAAGAAAGAATAGTTTTTTTTACATTTGTTTTTATTTAAGTTCAATTTGCCTACATATAGTATAACAGCCAGTGCTCATCCTGTCAAGTGCCCCCCTCAGTGCCCATCACCCAGTCACCCCAAACCCCTGTCCACCTCCCCTTCCACTACCCCTTGTGTGTTTCCCAGTTAGGAGTCTCTCATGGTTTGTCTTCCTCTCTGATTTTTCCCACTCAGTTCCCCTCCTTTCCCTTATGGTCCCTTTCACTATTTCTTATATTCCCCATATGAGTGACACCATTATGATGATTGTCCTTCTCCATTTCACTTATTTCACTCAGCATAACCTCCAGTTCCATCCACGTTGAAGCAAATGGTGGGTATCATCCTTTTTTTTTTCAAAGACAGATTTTTTTAATGATTTTTTAAATTCAATGATATATATACATATATATATATATATATATATATATATATATATATATATATATACACATAGAGAGAGAGAGAGAGAGAGAGAGAGAGAGAGGCAGAGACATGGGCAGAGGGAGAAGCAGGCTTTATGGAAGGAGCCTGATATGGGACTCGATCCTGGGACTCCAGGATCACGCCCTGGGCTGAAGGCAGGCACTAAACTGCTGAGCACCCAGGCGCCCTTATCCATTCTTTCTGATGGCTGAGTATTATTCCATTGTATACATATACCACATCTTCTTTATCCATTCATCTGTCGATGGACACTGAGACTCCTTCTACAGTTTGGCTATTGTGGACATTGCTGCTATAAACATCGGGGTGCAGGTGTCCCAGCGTTTCACTGCATCTGTATCTTTGGGGTAAATCCCCAGCAGTGCAATTGCTGGGTTGTAGGGTCACTCTATTTTGAACTCTTTGAGGAACCTCACACAGTTTTCCAGAGTGGCTGAACCAGTTCACATTCCCACCAAGAGGGCAAGAGGGTTCCCCTTTCTCTGCATCTTCTCCAACATTTGTGGTTTCCTGCCTTATTAATTTTCCCCATTCTCACTGGTGTGAGGTGGGATCTCATGGTGGTTTTGATTTGTATTTCCCTGATGGAAAGGATGCGGAGCATTTTCTCATGTGCTTGTTGGCCATGTCTGTCTTCCTCTGTGAGATTCCTGTTCATGTCTTCTGTTCATTTCATGATTGGATTTTTTTGTTTCTTGGGTGTTGACTTTGACAATTTAAAAAAGAAAGAATATCTTAAATCTATGTTAGTTTTCCTGTCTCCTACACTTCCTGGAGGCAGTAATGGTAGATGTTCTATGGGCGCTCTACTGTCTGTACTTCTTCCCTTGCTACCAGTGGGGGCATCTCACGTGCTGTTCATTCCAAGGGTGGAACAAGTTTGTTGAAGGTAAGTCCCCCACAGAAGGCTGCTGTCAAACTGCTCATGTTCTCCTTCTCCTCACCTTCTTCTTGAGCAGATGTCACAGGGTAAGCCCCTCTACAGGTCCTTGCCCAGTTGCTGGAAGTTGTGGAGTGGCTTGTGAGGCCTCCAATCCAGGCAGATGGGTCAGCTCTGGCAGCAGTGAAGCAGGGGCTATATTTTCAATTCAGTCCATTTTTTCTTAATTAGTTCACAATGGAGAAGTGACTTATTTGCAACCTGTTTGTGTTGATTTTAACTTTATGATAAAGTGGTAAATTCATATGTAGTCAGTAAAATCTCCTGTAACCTAATTTGCCTTGAAAGATAAACAGATAGGCTCTAGTGAGAGGAAGCCTCAGTCCCCACCCAGGGTACATCTTTGTCCATGCCTTGGCAGTGGGAGCAGATACACTATAGTTCAACTCCTGCTGGCTGCTCATTTGTTTGGTTTAGAAAAGATGGCCACTTTTTAGAGCGAGTGTTTCTATCTTTAAGTGTCAATTCAGGGCATTTCAGGTGGTACCATGACACTGATTAAGTTTTAATAGTTTTTTTTTTTTTAAGTTTTAATAGTTATGCATGAGTGTCCTCAGCTTCAGACACTGTTAACATCTTAAAACTACCTTTTGCTTTTTTGTTGTTGTTGTTACTGCCTAGTGGTTTTGGACAGATATGGAAGACTGTTGATTCGAATAACTATTTGGGAATGAATAGGTTTCTGCAGGAAATATCCAGAAATTATCAAATCAGACTGTACTGCTTCCCACCCTCCCCCAAAATGTTTGATAATTTCTCCTTCCCAATAATAGAATGGTAATTTTCCAGTGAAAACTCTTACTTAGCATAATTGTCTCCTATTTTTAGCTAATCTTAGTGCTCAGAATGAATTGTGAAGACTTGCTTCATTTTAAATTATTAAGATGTTAACAAGAAAGAACCACATTGTCTGTGAAGATCATGTAGACACACAAGTAAAGCCTCTAGAGGGTGCCAGAAAGTCTGTCTTTGGTAGAGTTTATAGGATAAACTGCCAGTTAAATATCTAAAGATTGCACCATCATTCCCTTTTTTTGTTAAAAAACTACAGCTAGTTGTAAATCTGATAGTTCTGAAAGAAATGAAACAGTAAACAGAAAGAAGGGAATCCATGAAATGAGACCATAGTGCATGCGTTTTGTGTAGGTTTTCTTCAAAGTGATAAAGAGAATGAGCTACTTGGAGATTTTTTTAAATTATTTATTTATTCATGATAGACACAGAGAGATAGAGAGAGAGAGAAAGAGAGAGAGAGAGACAGAGACACAGGCAGAGGGAGAAGCAGGCTCCATGCACCGGGAGCCCGACATGGGATTCGATCCCGGGTCTCCAGGATCGCGCCCTGGGCCAAAGTCAGGCGCCAAACCGCTGAGCCACCCAGGGATCCCTACTTGGAGATTTTGAATGTAAATGTCACAGTCATGAAACCAACACTACAGTCAAATGACTTAGTCTAGTCCTAATTACTTTACAGTGTCACATCCACTTTACTTGTGGGATTGAGAATAAAGGCTGTTATTTGGCCATAAAACTTTAGAGATATTTATTGGACAGTGACAAGTTTAGTTAATTATTTCAAATTACTGTGGGCTTAACTCTCTTTGCATATTACACACACTGTTAATATTTTTGATGCAGAGTGAAGAACATTTTTAATGTTAAAATATTTCTTTCCCCCAGGTTTTCAAATATTCTTTTTCTTCTTGGCAAGAACACTTTGAATGTGGTGTTGAATGTTCAGTTTCTGGCTACCCAACATTTTCATTTTCATATTGGCTACAAAGAATCTGTGGGTACTTGCACATCCCATTCAAGTTTTTTGAGCCTCACATGCCTTTTCTTTAAAATAGTGCTGTTGGCTGCCTCCAACCTTAAGTGATATTCAATCTTTATTGTGTTATTACAATTGTAGGACTTTTGATATGCCAGGCATTATTTGTAGTCATTTACATAAATAACTTCTTGAATCCTCCCAATAGGCACTATTTTTATCCATTGTGCAGATGAAGAATGTGAGGCACGGGCCATAGAAACACAAGAGGTTTTGTTTCAGTTTGAGCTGCTATGACAAACCACCATGGACTCTCACAGTCCTGGAGGCTGGGAGGTTGAAGGTCCGGGCGCCAGCCGATCTGGTGCGTGAGAAGAGCCAGTTCCCTGGCTCACAGATGGCTGACTTTTGCTGTGTCCTCACCTGGCAGAAGGTGAGGGAGCTCTCTGGGGTTTCTTTATAAGCCTCCTCTAGGAGGGCTCCACCTTTATGACCTAGTCACCTCCCAAAGTCCCCACCTCCAAATAACATTACATTGAGGCTGGTAGTTTCAATATATGCATTTTGGGGGGACACAGACTTTCAGGGCATTTTTGGTGATTTAGATAGAAACCTCTTTCTTGAGTCTCCTCCGAGGATTAATTTCCCACTAATTGATGTTAGAAGTTCTGTCTTGATCAGCCAATAGTAAATCCTACCTGTGTACCTGACTTGGAATTTGTGGGCTTGCCTCTTAGCACCAAGTGCTGTTTCTGGGCAGCTCTGGAGTGTGGCCTGGGGCCAGCTCTGCATGACTGCATTGAGTCAGCAGGGCGGTGCGCAGCAACAGGCAGGGAACAGCATCCTCTGCTCCTCCACAGACGTGGAGGTGACAGATTTTTCTTGCTTTGCCTTGTGAAGCAAGCACTTCACACATTTTTAGCACTTCCTTTTTTACAGGGAATTGAGCTCTGGGAACTTTTTGTTTATCATCAAATTTATTTAAGTCAGGGACCTTTGCAAAAGCCCGTTCCCGGTTAGCAGCTCTGGGGCTCCAGCATTGTTGTGTGCATACGTGGGCCATGAGCAGCGCTCTCTTTCCATCTTCGTGGAGAGAAATGGGCACCAAGGAGGGGCAGCTTTCTTGTGAGGGGGTGTCCCTGCCTCAGTGCCGTTGTTGCTGTGAGCTGGGTAGCTAGCTCTTCGTTGTGTGGGCTGTCCTGGGCCCACACAGAACCTTAGCAGCAGCCTGGCCTCTACCTGCTAGATGCCAGTGGCACCCCACCCTGCATCTGTGACCAACGGTACTACCTCTGGGGATTGCTGAATGTCTTCAGGGGTGGACGCTCCACCCAAGAGGAGAGCCAAGGTGCAGATTAACGGGGCTCCCGTGGACCCATCTCCGCAGGAGCCCATGCTCTCCCCCTGGCCCTCGCCAGCAGGCTTGCAGAGTGGCTGCAGCCGATTCCAGAGTTCTGTTGGCTTTTCCCGTCACAGCCCCCCACCCCATTGGCCAGGTGGTGTTTGTGGGCCATCAGGGCCTCCCCAGTGTCCTCATACCGCTGCCATCTTGAGGTTCACATCCCGAAAATGGTTACCTGTTCTGCCAGAGAATCAAACCAGTTTCCTGCTTCCTTATTACTATTGTTTTTTCTCATTTTGTTCCTCATACCCCCACACCCGTGTTAAGGCCCTAGAAGAGGGAATATGCTTGTATTTGGCACAAATTGCTTTGTCACTTCAGCTGCCGGTATACCTCTGGGGCAAGATACTTTATTAAAATACTTTTTTATTGTGGCAAAATATATGTAATATAAAATCGTTCTTTTTAAGAAAAGATTCTGTGTATTTAATTGTCAGAGAGTGTGCGCAAGCCAGGGAAGTAGCAGAGGGAGAGGCAGGCTCCTCACTGAACAGGGAGCCTCACGTGGGGTTCGGTCCCAGGACTCCGGGATCATGATCTGCACCGAAGGCAGTCGCCCAATCGACTGAGCTACCCAGGCGCCCCTAAAATCTACCTTTTCAACTCTTTTTAAGTGTATATGTAGTTCAGTGGCATCATGTCTATTCACAATGTGGTAGGATTATCGTAACTATCCATTTCTGGAACTTTTCATCCTTCCAAGTGGAAGCCGTGTACCCATTAATCTAACATAACTCTCTCTGCCCTCCTCCTACTTCCCTCTCCCTGCCAACCACAGGCAGTCATCATTCAACCTTCGGTCTCCAGTTTGGCTGTTCTGGATACCTCATGTAAGTGGAATCATACACTGTCCTATTGCGTCTGACTTATTTCATTTCACATGATGCTTTACAGGTTCATCCATGTTGTGGCATGCATCAGAAATCCAGGCCTTGGTGTAGGTGAATAATATCCCGTTGTGCATATAGATCACATTTTGTTTATGCCTTCATGTGTGGATGGACACTTGGGTTGTTCTCAGCTTTTGGCTGTTAGGAATAATGCTAATGAACATGGATATCTCTTCTTGAGTCCTTGCTTTTAATTACTTTGGATATATACCAGGGGTGGAATTGCTGGATCACATAACAATTTTAACTTTTTGAGGAACTGCTGTACTGCTTAACGTCATAGCTGTACCACTTTACAGTCACGTCAGTATTGTATGAGAATTACAACTCTCACCAGCACTTATTTCCCGTGTTTTAAAATTATAGCCATCTTAATGGATATGAAGTGGTATCTCATTGTGGTTTTGATTTGCATTTCCCTAATAACTAATGATGTTGACCATCTTTTCATGTGCTTATTGGCCATTTGTATATCTTCTTTAAGAGAAATGTTTGTTCAAGTCTTTTCCCATCTTTGGATTTTGTTGTCATTTTTATTAGATTCAATACTTTTAAGAACAGATAAATTCCATGATCTTTTTCTGAGTATATAGTCATTTACCATCAGAGGCCATTAGTTTGCTTCATTTAGTTTATGTGGATTTCATCTTGTATTGGAAGGTATCATAACACTCAGACTGGTAGCTCTGTCCCATTGTTAGTGTTTCCCACCTGAGGCTGCTCTGAGGTGGGAATCCCCACCAAAACCAGATCATGGTGGGACATGCGAGGGCCTGACAAGCAGCCCAGCTTGAGGTCTTAGTGGCGGCCAACGTGATCATAAAGCAGCACTGAAGAGAGAGTGGCTACAGGTCAGGGACACCTGCTGCTCATACTTCACTTCTTACTATGGCTGCAGTTGGCATGGCCTTCGTTTAAGAGTGAGGAGTGTATGCCTACATTCCCACACCCCTTGAACCCAGTTGTCTGTGATGGTGTACACAACAGCATGGTAAATCTTGGTATGAATCATACTTTCCATTTTATAGTGAAAACTGAACTAAAACAGGAGTCACCCTCATCATTTCTCATAAATGTGAGGGTGGCAGGGTTTTCAAATGTAGGAACCCATAAAACTGAGAATCCTGTGAGAATGGAGGCAGCCCTTACGCTATTGATGAGAAGAAAAGGATAATGATGGCAAAGAGACTCATGAGAGGTCACATGTGATTGTGAGTCTCAGAACCAGTCCCCACCTTGGGACTGTGTGTGTGCTGCTCCTTCTTCTACCTGGTTGGTTTTTCTGGGTTGATTATAGATGGTACTGAGGCCCTGTGTATGGCAGCCAGTCCATGGTAGTTAGGCAAAGAATCTGATTAGGGTAGATCATGAAATGAGAAATTTTAGATGTCTAGCACTGTGTAGATTCAACCTATGTTTTTAATATTTTCTTAACTTTATAGAGAATAGGTTATCCTCTGTAGCCACAATATAAGTGGGCATTTTAATGGGTATATTGATTGATCTGTGAAAGTTCATGTCTTAAGATCATAGCTCTGCTGCTGACTTGCTGGGGCATTTGGGGGTCTGTGCCTGACTCTTTGAGACCTGTGCAGGTACTATTGTTGAGTGAATGAATATATGAGGAGTCTTTCTGTTTGTCACTAAGTGGGAAGGTGGTTGGTCTTTCAAGTTACCCTCAGCTCTAATACATAGTAATTCTAAAAGTAATGATTGTTCATCTATCTAGACAGTGACCTTCATGTTTCTGCCGGTGTGACAGAGCATCCTGTTAATGGAACGGAATTGGCATCTCCATGAAGGAGAGAGAGAAGATCTTCTTTTATTTTTTAAAGATTTATTTGAGAGAGCAAGAGCACGAGCAAGGGGAGGGATGGAAGGAGACAGAGAGAGAGAATGCAGATTCCTCAGTGAGTGCAGAGCTTAACACAGGGCTTGATCCCCTGACCCTGAGATTATGACTAGAGCCAAACTAAGAGTTGGATGCTCAAACAACTGAGCCACCCAGGCACCCTGGAGAGATTGAAAATCTTAAACAACTCATTAAAGTTCTCATTGGTTGATTATAATAATCTGAGATGTTCTTCTTCACCTTTAATGTTTTCTCTGATTTTGTATTTTCTTTCCCCAAATAAAAACAAAAACAGCAATCATTTCTTGCCTCAAATAATTATTGGACTTTTTCCTGAAATCAGTACTAAGTCTGAGCAAAGGGCAATTTTCCTGGCTAGAATCAACATGATATAAAATTAGCACTACAGTCTCTAGCAAGTTCATTCTTCTCCAGAATAACTCAATTTGTTCAAACTATCCCTGGCCTTGCCATATATTTTACATGAGCCAACCAGCTGGGTATTCTAGGCAAAGTCATTATGCCTTGGCAGTCCAGAAGGCATTAAAATGAGAGCTTGAATCTGAATCATGTGATATTACATACTAACTTGTGATATTAAAACGAAGCTGAGTAGAGAAAATATAATGCCATATCATCCATTTGTCACAATGATAGATGGCGCTTGCAGATATCCAGAAAAATTGTTACAGCTTATCTACTGCTCCTGATAAGGTGTCAAGGAGGCAGAGACTCTGAGTGAGTTCATGATGACTGGAATCATGTATTGATTGGGACCATACAGAATAGCACGCAGTTATTGATCATCCTAAAGATTTTTTTTTAATTTTTTTTTTAATTTATGATAGTCACACAGAGAGAGAGAGAGGCAGAGACACAGGCAGAGGGAGAAGCAGGCTCCATGCACTGGGAGCCCGATGTGGGATTCAATCCCGGGTCTCCAGGATCGCGCCCTGGGCCAAAGACAGGCGCCAAACCGCTGCGCCACCCAGGGATCCCTATCCTAAAGATTTTAAGAGAGGCCTAACGGCACGTGATTTCTCTCTCTCCCTGTGCATTTTTCATGAGTGGTAGTATAACTTGCAATTAGGCCAACACAGGAAATATTATTCCATTTTGGCAAAAGCTTTTCTATTTGTCCACAGGGAAAACACAGTAGAATGTCCACAGTAAACGAACTAGGGGTGGTGGAAGGGGAGGAGGGCGGGTGTTGGAGGGGAATGGGTGACGGGCACTGAGGTGGACACTTGACGGGATGAGCACTGGGTGTTTTTCTGTATGTTGGTAAATTGAACACCAATAAAAGTTAATTAAAAAAAAAAAAAAAAGAATGTCCACAGTAAACATGTATTTAGCACTTGGGATGTGCCAAGTACTGTGCTGGACACTTATATACAACACCTCCTTAAATTTTCCCAATGGGTCTCTGAGATGGTTTTGTCTTTTAATTTCATGTGTCCTAGAGGTCAGCTAGGGCCTCCTGATTCTCATCTCTGATTTCCTTTGGTCCATAGCCCCATTTATACAGCCATTGAGACATAGGCATCTTCCACTGTACAGTTTCTGTAGATTCCTAATAGGTCACTGGCTCAGGCATCCCTGTAAGCCAAGCCTGGTGTCCTCCTGTGCTGTATCCCTTACAGCTGTTAGTTTTCTGTTGCTCTTGTAGCAAATTACCATAACTTTAGTGGCTTAATGCAACACAAATCCATTCTCTCTCTCTCTCTTTTTTTTTTTTTTCTTCAAATCCATTCTCCTATAGTTCCAGAGGTTAGAAGTCCAACGTGGGTCTCACCGGGCTAAAACGAAGGTGTCAGCAGGGCTTTGTTTCTCTCTGGAGGCTCTAGGGGAGAATCCGTTTCTTGCTTCTCCTGGCTTTTCAAGGCCGCCCACATTCCTTGGCTCACGGCCTTTGCTCCAGCCTCAGAGCCAGTGACAGCAGGCTGAGTCCTCACGACACAAACCTTCCTCTTCCTTTGCTGCTATGTTGTTCCTTTTTCAGCACCCTTGTGATCACTTTGAGGATCACTTTCATCCTGGATAATTGCTTTATTTCAAGGTCAGCTGATTAGCAACCTTAATTCTGTCTTTAACCGTAACTCTTCTTTGCATGCGACATAGAATACTCGCAGGTTCCAGGATGTATACGTTTCTGAGGGATATTGTTCTATCTCTCACAGTGATTTAACCTGTTAGTGAAAATTGAACTCCTTTGCTGATCTCTATTAATAAGCCATCTATCTTAAGTATATCAGGAGTTTATTCAGTTTGTTGAAGGCTAAAGAAGTTGATGATTATACTCCTTCTTTAACTCTTTCTCTCTTTTCCCTTTCTGGTTTTATTGATAAATTTCCCTCCTTTTTCAAACCTGATAGTTCTTCCCATCTCAGCTCCTGGAAATCTCTTTCTCCTAGTAGCCAATGAGCTACCTCAAAAAAATCAATCAATAAAAAATAAAGGAAGTTCAGAACAATAGAGAATCTGTCTTGACAGAAACATTATGAATATGTTTTTTTGCCATCTCATATTCACCCATTTTTCAGATTAACAACAACAACTGGGACTGGAGAGATCAGTGATGCACCGTAGACCATTGGTTCTCATCTGGGGATGATTTTGCACCCAGGGAATGCTTGGTATTGACTGGAGACATTTTGCTTGTCACAACTAGGGGAAGTGGGGTGGTCTGATTTGTAGAGTCAAGGGATGCTACTAGATCTTTCAACCCACAGGAGAGCCACTCAACAGAGAGTCATCTGATCCATAATGTTAGCAGTCCTGTGGTCGAGAAACTCTGCTGGAGACTATATGGCTACATGGTGGATCTGGGTAAGGCCCCCCCGGTGCCAGTCAGTCCCGGGTCTGACAGGTAGCTGTGGTTCCAGAGAAGAAAGAGGACACTGTGTAAACTTTTAACTTTTCTTAGTTGTAAGATTATTGTATTTATTTGAAATGAATTGTGTTCAGGAGATTTGTAAATATCCAGAATGCAATGTTTTGCCCATGTTTGGTGTGACTTCCAGATTTCTTGGTAGTACAATGATTATTTCTATGAAATAGCTGCAATACATGTTTCTTAGAAGAGCAGCATAATTTGTATGCCTTTAAGATTAAATGTCTATTTTCCTCTCTGAATTAAACCTTTTTTCCTTGAATTGGAGGTCAATGAAGGCCCTCATTGGTGGTGTCCCTGGGTCAGCTCTTGGAGCCGTACCTCTCATTTGGGAGGAGTGTCTTTCTGGAAATGGTGAAGACAAATGAAGTCAAAAAATAATTAGGAAGCGGAAATGCTGACCTGAACAGTGCAATAAAAAATAGCCAATATTCATGATCCATTTATAGTGAACCAGAGGGAAGGCCCAAAGCATGGAAAGAACTGAGAATTGTTTTAGGTGGGTCATAGAGTAAACCTTAGGTAAGTAGATATTAGCTGTAGGTATACTTCTGCTGATTTCAAATACCTTTCATACCCATTTTGAAGAGAATGTTGAAGGGAAGTCTAGAATTTAGAGGTGCAAGACCATCCCTTTGTCTCAGACAAGCATAAATCTCACTATCCTTAATTGTGTATTATCTTTTATATAATATAGTACACTTCAAAAATGCGATTATGATATTCTCATACTTAGTTCAGACAGAAGTGGTGCTTTGATAGAAGCAAAGTGTGGATGGAGATTATGATTTTATGCTGATTATGTATTTACAGCACATTAGTATTTACCTAGCAATTGGTGAGTGCTTAGATTTTGTTATTTTTCTAAAAATCATCACTAAAAAGAAAAAGCCTTTCTTTCCTCCTGCTTTGCCCATGTAACACATACACAAGCACCTATTGTGCCAATAATTGAATTTACTGCTGGAAGTTATTAATGATTTCATTGTCTTAGTAGCATCCTTCCATGTCATGTTCTTACCAATCAAAAATAATTGGTTTGGAAGCTAGGGAAGCTATTGTGTGGGGGATCCTGTTGTGTGATATATCTGGCCCCATAATTTGACTTATTCCCATTGAGTAAAATCCTTTGAGATCTATAATACACAAGTTGTGAAAGAGAATGTTTTCCAAGATATATTATTAATGCTAGGAAACAGCAGTTGTTTGGCAATCAGGAGTTTTATTGAATGTCTCTTTGCATAACAATGTGCTGAGTACTTTGGAGAACATGTGTGAGCATCAGTATATGATTTGTTCTGTTTAAGAGAATGTTTTCAACTCTAGGAAGACATTTAAACATGAACATTTTCATATAAGTTTAAGGGTTAAATTAAATATGAGAAAATAGTTGTGATCAGGTCTCATTGCTGGGCACTCGGAGTCTCCTAGTCACATCTGAGCTGTCCCACAGAGTCTCAAAGTCCTACTAGTTTTTATGCTTTATTTTAGCCCTAATCTTCTATTGAATGGATACAGAAGACCTTTTACTTTTATCTTACGCATATTAACTCTATGTCATTTGTATTTCATTTTGTTATTCTATACTGCCCTTGCTTGTATCACCTTATATTTATTCAAAAATGAATTGCCAGTAAGTAGAAAGGAGTTTGAGAATCATCACAAAGTAAAAAGTGAAAGAGTTGGTTACCTGTCAAAGGAAATAGGTTGAAGTATAAACAAGATACAGAGTTCTAATGATCATGATAAAAATGAAGAATCCTTTTTGAGGGAAGGATGGGGAGTGAGAAAGGAGAGGAGGTAGCAGTAACATGATTCTTATATTTTTAGTGACTCTTCAAAATGTCAGCTTTTTAGGATTAAAAGGTAGCATGCCAGAACTTCTCTTTTGTGCCAGTTTTTTAAAGATTTATTTATTGAGAAAGAGTGGCAGGTAGGGGAAGGAGCAGAGGAAGATGGAGAAGCAGGCTATCCATAGAGCAGGGAGCCTCATGTGGGGCTTGATCCCAGGACCCAGGTCAACCAAACTCCCCACTGAGCAGGGGGGCCAGTGTGGCCGGATCCCAGGATCTGAGATCATGACCTGAGCTGAAGTTAGATGCTTAAGTGACTGAGCCACCCAGGCACCCCTCTTCTGTCCTAATGTTCAGAAATTTCTTCAGTTTTCTAATGCTCTACTTTACCAATGTGCTTTCAGGGTGAGCTCTTTGAAGAGATGGAATAGAAGTGTATTTCAAAACTATAGTGCCTTCAAAGTAGGAAAAGGTCACATTAGTGAACACTTACTCAGATTCCATTATTTGACAGGAAACTTCTTCGGAATGTAACCAACTGTCCTTAAAATACCATAGCAGGTATGAGTTACCATAGCAAATATTAAATACCTTCATCTTTACTAGTTTATATTGACTAAAATAGAACAGTCTTTGAGAAAAGTTTTATGACAATTGGTCCATAGTTTTGTGATATAAATGTGGGTATTGGGTTATATCAGCAGTTAGAAAAAAATCTTAATTTTTATTTTCTGTTTAATCCCATTTCACCTAATTATAGAAAGTGATAAATGCTATGAAAAAGTAAAGCATGAAAAAAGGGATTGGGTATTAAAAGATAGGGTGCATTGCCTGAAATTCTAAATGGGGTAGTCAAGGCAGGCTGCATTAAGAAGGTATCATTTGATTTTAAGTTGCAGAAATGTGGGGAGATTGGCCTTGTGGATATCAGGGGGCATGGAAATCAGGGAGACAGTTAATGAGGTCCCGAGGTGTAAGAATGCCTAATATACTCAAAGAATAAGAAGGAGGCCAACTGTGGCTACAGACAGAAAGGATAAATCATAGGAAGTGTAGTTATGATATCAAATTGGCAAAAGGAGGACAAATCCAACAATTTTATAAACCACCATGAGTATGCTTTGGCTTCCACACTGCTGAGGTTTGAGAAGAGAAGTAACATGATTCAATTCACATTTTAAAATAATTTTCTTTTTCTTTTCTTTTTTTTAAGTATTTTTGTATATATTTTTTTTTATTGGAGTTCAATATAAAAAGAATTCTCCGATTGCCCTGCAATCTTGTCTGTGGGATCCAGACAAGAGATGTTGATTTGGACAATGATGTAGAAATGGTGAGAGAAGTGATCATATTTGGGATATCTCCTGAAGGTCAGAGGATTTGGGGATCAATTGGACAAGGATATAAAAAACAGAAGGATAGAAGATGCCACAGTAACTGGAAGGATAGGTAGAGTTGCCATCCCGTGAGAGGGGAGAAGGTGAAATTGGCAGGGGGTAAGGTCAGTAGATCACTATTGTTATGTTATTGTGTTGTGTTATGACATGTTGTGTGGCAGCAATTTATCAGACACCTAGGTGGAGGTATCCAGAAGGGAGTAGATAATAGGTGTCTCTTGTGGAGCATGAAAGTCTGAGGAGGAACCTAACATAAAGCATGAAAGCATATAGTTGGTAATCATATTTTTAGATACAGATGTTTCTGTGGTTTAGATCTTACAGGGTGGTAACAGTAAGAAAGTTCCAGTACCTTTTAGAATACTGTTTTTTAACAGTGCTAGATTGTGATTTGCAATAGAGAGATTTCTGAAGAATCTTTATTCTTTAGCAACAAAAAGAATCCTCATGCATTTTTGAGAGAAAAATTCTACTGTAGTAGTAAAATATAAATGAAAATTTAGGCAGAATCATTGCCATGCCCTATACTTAAATACTTATAGAGATGTCATGTTTTCTGTGAGATCTTGGATTAGTGGGGATTTGCCACTTTTCCTCAAGAACCATGCGTTTAAATGCCACATCATAGTAACTGAGGTCACTACTTGAACTAAAATAAATTAAAGCTTCTAATTGGTTTCTAAATTACTTGGTTTAATCTCTTTATAAATGTATTATAAAATAAATTATAGCACTTGTTAAAAGTAAATAAATAACCAAGCAATCTTTGACTTCCATAGGATGCTATTGTTACAAGCAGTGAAGTTATGTATATGCTTTTTTGCTTTTTTCCTGTTTTGTAACTAGAACACATCTTAAGTGCCTATGGAATTTTAGATGCAATTACCAGAAATCCAATTAAGATGCTAGAACAGTAAAATTTACAGATGAGCTTAAAAGTACTTAGCTCTAATAGGGAATTAGTTATAAACCTCTCTGTTAATCATTACTGATCATGTGTCTTTTGAAATGTTACCAAGTATGGTATTAAAACCATAGACAGATCCCTGGGTGGCACAGCGGTTTGGCGCCTGCCTTTGGCCCAGGGCGCGATCCTGGAGACCCGGGATCGAGTCCCACGTCGGGCTCCCGGTGCATGGAGCCTGCTTCTCCCTCTGCCTGTGACTCTGCCTCTCTCTCTCTCTGTGACTATCATAAATAAATAAAAAAAATTAAAAATAAAAATAAAAATAAAACCATAGAATTCACAATTGAGCTCTAAAAGTTACTAACAAGGGAGTTATCCAACAAATGTGATTACAGAATTGACTAGCTGTTGAAATATTAGTAAACCTGCAAAAAATATTTTCACAGCAGGAAGTACGAGTGTTCTTTTGCTTAGAATCTGTACTACTTCGTACCAGAAGAATTGAACATGAGTTTAAAATAGTTGTATAGCCAGTAAGTCTTGGTTACAAACCAATTGTATTTTAAAAAGTCTTTGTGTATTGTTACAAATACACCATCTATACATTTATGTTCGCTAATGATTCAAAAGCATCACCACACTCTATAATACTTAATGAAATCCTTTGCTAGTTAATTCCACTGTGAGTGAGCAAGTACAATAGAGTAAGAACGCTGCTTAAAAAAAAAAAAAAAAAAAAAAAAAAAAAAAAAAAAAGGTTATGGAGCCAGAATTGGTAGTGGGAAGTAGCATTTTTTTTTTTTCATTCTCGGTACGTCTGCAATTTCTATTTTCATGAGACATTGAAGTGGAAATGGTAAGATGCTGATAGAATCATTGTTGCTTGGGCATTTCCAGGCAGATTAGAAACCCAGGACGTACAAAGCAGAGCTGTAGTTTTGAACTTCAGATTTACTGTCTGATGAAATTGTTGGGTTTCTACATCTTTTATTGTAGCATAATATGATTGTACCATAAATATTTTTAGAGACTTAACTTGGTTGATTGTGATTTATACGATGAACTAATGTATGATTGATATTTGTGTAAACAATTTAAACTAGATTTTTCCCCCCTTACTGTGATGGTTCCTTGTATATATGGCAAATAAAGGACTTGGGGAAGATCTATTTCTGTTAATCTCTACACTGTACTTATAGTGTGGTAAGAATAGGTATTGAGGACAGGGTGCTTAATACAAAGTACATACACTGCCTGCCCTCATACACTGCCTGTACTTAGTAGGAGGAGGCAGATGTGCTGCTGAGAAAAAGGCTGAGTGGGGGAAAGAAGCAGGATGAACATAATCATCAAGGGTAAGGCAGGGTTGGAGAGTTCTAGAAAGAGCATGTGCTAAGACTTTAAGAGGAAGCTTGGACTCTCTCCTGAATTGGAAGAAGGCCAGTGAGAAGCAAGAAGGTGACCAGCAGAGCCCTCCAAGGTAGTGTAGAGAGCCAGGAGGGCCAGGTCATGCCACACCCCCCCAAGAGCCAGGAATTTACTCTTCCTACAGTATCTTCATAATCTGGGTCTGGTGGTGGAAGCAACAATGTTTTAATTATTATTGGCATTGTTAGTATATCTTGTTTTCTGTTTTTCCAGACCTCTTGCTGTCTGGAGGTCTGTGTGTAGAACTTGGCTGGTGTGGGATTAGTGTGAATGGCAGTACCAGGCACGATGTGTTAAGTGTGGCACCTGTGGCACAGAAATGAAGTGTGTCAGTCATTTGCAGGAATGAGAAGTCAACAGTGAAGGAAGAGGAAGATTCCATATAGGGAAGGAGCTCAGGCTGTATCTTCGCAGACGGTCTTGGAAGAGGTGCTACTGCAGTGGTTCCGAGTCTGAGCCTAGGGTCACGTTGGATTCCCAGCCTGCTAGCTTTGCAACCTTGGAGGCATCCTTCACTGTGAAACATCACAGAGCCTATTTTATTAGGTTTTTCTAATAAATGAGATAATACATGTAAAGCACTTAACCCCAGGGTGGCATACCTAAGCTTACTGAAATTATTAGCTCTCATTGTTGCTCCTATTACTTTTATTATTTGATTAAGTTGGTAACAAGAAGGGTGGACAGGCACAGAATAATTAATGTCTTGGAGATAAGAATATGCATTCATGATAAATAGATCAGTAAGCGGGATACAGGATTCATGTAGAGCAATATTAGTAGATAAGACTAGAAAAATAGGATGAATAGAGGTTTTTTTTTTTTCCATTTAAGACAGAGAGTATTTTATTCAAACCCATCAGAGAAATGGACAGCTTGGGTCTGTAACAAAGCGTTGTGTTTTAAAGCACAGATCAGTAATTGTATATGAGAGTATACTCTGCTACATACAAATTAACTGATCAGAGCACAAATTTTCAATGTTCAAAACAGAATAAGTTGCCCTGTAAAAGCAGCACCTTTGTGACATTTTTAACTTTAGCATTCCTCTCCTTCTTCTTCACCTTCTCCTTCAACAGAACCCACACCAGCCTCCTCATAATCCTTCTCCAAGGCAGCCAGGTCCTCATGGGCATCAGAAAACTCTCCTTCCTCCATGCCCTCACCCACATACCAGTGAACAAAGGCATGTTTGGCATACATCAGGTCAAACTTGTGGTCCAGGTGAGCCCAGGCCTTAGCGATGCTTGTCTGCGTGCACATAGTTCGCTGTACTTTGGCCAGGTCTCCAAAAGGTACCGCAGTGGGGGACTGGTAATTAATGCCCACTTTGAAGCCAATACACTTGGATGGTACACTTGATCTTGATGGTGGCAATGGATGCATTGACATCTTTGGGAACCGTGTCACCACAGTACGGCAGGCAGCAAGCCATGTATTTACCATGGTGAGGGTCACATTTCTCCAGCTGGCTCAAAGCATGTGTTGGTGATCTCAGCTACAGAAAGCTGTTCATGGTAGACTTTCTCAGCAGAGATGACAGCAGCATGTGTGGCCAGAGGGAAATGGATGTGAGGATAGGGTACAAGCTTGGTCTGGAATTCTGTGAGATCAACATCAAATCTGAGGGAAGCAGTGATGGAGGACACAATTGGACCTATCAACCTATTTAGATTCGTGTAGGTTGGGCATTCAGTATTGAGGTTGCTATGACAGATGTCATAGATGGCCTCATTTTCTATCATGAAGGCGCAGTCAGTGCTCCAGGGTGGTATAGGGAGTGAGGATGGAGTTGTTGGGCTCAGCTGCAGCTGTGGAAACCCAGAGGGGGTTAGGTTCGGGTAAATGAAGAACTCCAGCTTGGACTTCTTGCCATACTCGAGAGATGTTCCATCAGCAGGGAGGTGAACCCAGAACCAGTTCCCCCTCCAAAGCTGTGGAAAACCAAGAAGCCCTGAAGACCTGTGCAGTGGTCAGTGTTTCCGAATTCAGTCCAAGACAAGGTCAGTGATCTCCTTGCCAGTGATGTAGTGCCCTCGGGCATAGTTATTGGCAGCATCTTCCTTGCCTGTGATGAGCTGCTCAGGGTGGAAGAGCTGGCGGTAGGTGCCAGTGCGAAGTTCATTGATGACTGTGGGTTCCAGGTCAGACACTGCCCTGGGTACATGCTTGCCAGCACCTGTCTCACTGAAGGAGGTGTTGAAGGAGTCATCTCCTCCCCCAGTGGTCTTGTCAATTGGTATCTGGCCATCGGGCTGAATGCCGTGTTCCAGGCAACAGAGCTCCCAGTAGGCATTGCTGATCTAGACATCAGCCTGGCCAATGTGGATAGAGGTACATTCACACATAGTTGCTGCTTTGCTGCTGCTGAGCAGATGGTGGAGAGGAGGAAGAGAGGTTGTTGCTTCTCATAGCGCAACTGTTAGGGGGTCAATTAAGAGAACCTAAATATTGATATTTTATTGCTTATATCACAACCTGGCATGTGCAAACAGCAATTCTGGGTTTACTCACTCAACAAACACTTCAAGTTCTCAATGCCACCCAACCCTCTGCCCTCTGTCCCCACTTCCATCAGCTGGGCATTTAACTGTCTGCAAAATTGTGGGGAATCCTTTGTGTGTATCTTTAATGACATCCTCATAAGGAGGGATTCAGTAGAACCAATCATGCCACCTACTTATATTGTTATTAGAGTTGAGAGTCGTTCTCAAAAATGTCTACGAAGGTGTTTGAGGGATGCATTGGTAGCTAAGATGATTAAAGTACACATGGAGGGGCACCCAGGTGGCTCAGCGGTTGAGCGTTTGCCTTCAGCTCAGGTCGTGTTCCCGGGGTCCTGGGATCGAGTCCCTCATCGGGCTCTGGGCAGGGAGCCTGTTTCTCCCTCTGCCTATATCTCTGTCTCTCTCTGTGTCTCTCATGAATAAATACATAAAATCTTAAAACACACACACACACACACACACACACATACATGGAAACAAGCGTGAGAAACAAGCATGAGCAGATCTAGTATTAAGCTGAGTTAGAGCCACATTGTCTGTGATTTCACTCAATCACAGTTCTTTGGAGGGAATAAGTCCAGCCACCAGCCATATGCTGTAAGGGGTCCTGGCTTGCTGTGGGCCCCTAACACCAGTGCTCCCAAAGAACCCACAGTGTACATTTCCAGCAGGAAAGCTATCTCTCCCTTTCAGCACTGTGCTGACTGTGAGCAAGGCCCTGTCAGCCTCTGTGGCTCATGGTTGGTAGATTTGTGTTGAAATCATAATACTGCATGTTTCTCCTTTTCCTGTGTGCTCATGTTCTATCTCAAAACACAGAAGTCTGCTCAGACGGGCATAATTTCTCTTAGATAGTATTTTTTTTCTATAACAGCATAGGTAGTGATTAAATATGCACATTGGTAGCTAGCTCAAATTTATTAAATATGACACTAAGTAGGTTAACCCATACTTAATGTATATTAGCTCTTCTGCCGATCGACCCTAAAGATCAAAGATACCCTTATGAGTCAAGAGCTTTTCACATTACTCTGGGTCCAGATGACAAGATTTGCATTATTCATTACAATATAAGTGTAAACTCGTTGGCAGAGGGTCGTCAGATTATTCTGCTTACCACCCTCCCTGGTAATGTGTGTACTAGGAAGAGCATCTTCACCATGGTCTACAAGGTCTACACAGCTCCTGTGACAACTGTTTCCCAGCCACACTTGGCATTTCCTTGTTTCTCACGCAGACCAGGTGTGCCTCACTGCCTTTGGAATGTGCCACATGTTTGCCCACAAACAACTTTGGCAGAGTCAAATACCTGGATATGGCTGGCTTGTCTTATCATCTTGGGCTCTGTGCCATCACAATGCTCATTTCTGTATCTATTATCTGTACAAAATTTCATCATATGAGAGTAGAGAACATTGACAGGAAAACTGATGCTTTTGATATTTAGCACAAGCTTTGTATTTAGAAATTTAGCCCCAATGTCAATAGTATTGGGGGGGGGATTATAAGTATAACTCCCAAATGGAGGATGTGAAATTTTAAAAATCCATATTCTCAAATCAACTAATTGGACATCAGTGTATCTTGACTCAATGACTAACTTCAACTCTATAAGCAGATTGGGAATTTGATAAATTTGAGAATAAATAGTCTTACCTGATATGAAAGGGATTTCCATAATCATGTTTTCTTTTGATTTGTCCCTTTAAATGCTGTGATTTTGGTTTTGTGCCTTGTGCCAGTAACTTAACCATACTGCAGTCCAGGCATTCCTTCTGTGTTTACACGTAGCTCAGCTTCAGCAACATTATCAGTAAATGCATCATATCCCATGCCACAGACGTGGTAAAGGGAGATGTATTTTGGGGGGACCTCTTTCAATCTGAGACTGTATTTGACTCACCCAGTAATTCAATCTGCAGGTCTTCTATGTTCTATCCTTACTCTGCTTTGCAGTTTTTTCTCCCATTGCATGGTCCTCCCCTCTCTTTTCCGTGTAGTCACCTGCTCTTCCAGTTTCTCTTTGGCCTCCTTCCTGAGATTGAGATTGCTGCTAGCTCTCATCCAGAGCCCGGTGTGGGGGATATAGAGAAACATGGCCTTTCTCAAAACCTCAATAACTGTACAGAGAAGGTAATAAAGGCTAGTTCCTCAGGGTGACACTCAAATCCCAATTACCTGTCCAGCTTCCTCCCCAACAGCATCCCTTGTTACCTCCTTTCCACCACCATACATGACCAGCTGCTGCTGTTATCATTCCTTGTGTGCTTATTTTCCAGAGTGGGGCTCACTTTTTACTTATTTGTCACAGCAGGAGCTACATGTGGCTTTATATTCTTCTTAGGCTTTCTGGGTCTGAATACCTCATAATATTACAAACTCCCAGGGGTCGAGATCCGTGTTTTATCCTTTCTGTCTCTCCTGGTTCATAGCATGGTGGCCGACACATAGTTATTATGGGGTAGATCTCTGTGAGTTGAAGATTTTGTGTGCTGCCAAACCAGTGAATGCTGTATTCACTCACTGTTTTCTAAAGATATTTTCTTGCAACCAAACTCTATCAGTTCATCACTTAGCTAAAGCATTGAAGAGTCAATTTTGATTCTCCTTCACTATCTTTTCTCTCTCAGGAGTTGATGGCTGAAGGTGGTGGTTTTCTGACTTTGGCTCATGCCCCCATCATCTGGGGGCTTGCTAGAATTCAGATTGCTGGGTCCCAGACCCACAGTTTTCTGACTCAGTTGGTCTGGGCTGAGGCCCAAGGATGTACATGTCTAACATGTTACCAGGTGATGAGTTATCTCTGTGCTGAAGCTATTGAGTCAGAGAACGCTCTCTATGGAAAACCTCAGCATTGGAGTTTAGCACTAACATTGAGTAGTGTAGATTCCATAGACACATTTGCCTTTAGATTTTGCCTTCTCACCTAATGAGAGAAGGTGCTCCCCTTCTGCCTCTCCACTGGCCTTCACTTCCTTGGCAGGGAAAATGCTTTACTCTGCTGGATGCATATATTGAACTGTGTTTTGTTTGTGTGTGCGAGGTTGCCCAAAAAAATTTCTGGTGAGCACAGTTTGTCTAAGTGCCTCCCAGGTAGTAGCTCTTCTAATCCTCCCAGTAAGCCTAGAGATTGTCTTATATTACCCATATGGGGAGGTTAGGCAATTGGTGTGAACTCATACTTAGTAAAGGTGGGTGAACCAGGGCTTGAACCCTCTGGTCTTTCTCTAAGTGAAAAACAAAAAACAAACAAACAAACAAAACAAAACAACAACAACAAAAAAACTTCTGCTTGTTGTCTTCGTTTCAACCTGTGGTTTGATGCCTTCTGCACAAATCCTTTTGGCATCTCCAGTTAGTCCCTGGTTTAAGACTGCCTTCTGGGCATCAGAGGATTTTTACACTTGAATGGGAAAACCTTAGTAACCATCACTCTTTAAGGGCTTGTGTCTTAATCAGATTTATTTTGGTCTGTGAGTGCAGCTGCACATTACAATTATGGTATATTTTTATCACTTAACTTTATAAAAAATGACAGCACACAGCAATGGTCCAGTTCAGAAGGAAATAGTGGGTCCTATCCTCTTATCATATGATCTTGCACTTCTGATTTTATAGTTTTACATTCATCATCATATTTGGTTTTAAGCATAAAAGCAACAACAAAAAACCATGAAACATCCTGATTTCACGGAGAAGGAACTGAGCCTCAGGGAGGTCGAAGAAATTCTTCCAGACCAAATTGCAAGACTGGGATCCAGGCTTAGCTTTGGGTTTTTAATTCTTAGTTCAGTGTCGATTTTACTACATATTAGGAATTTATATTAAATTAAATCTATGTGAAATTTTGTAAACTTTAGGTGAGATTTTGCAAGTATTGAGTACAGCATTTAGGTTAGATTTTTGAGTGTTCATTTATTCATTGAGTGTTTACTAAGCCTCCTCTTTGAGCCAGGCATTCTTCTAGGTGCAAGGAATTTATTAGCAAACAAAACACAGAGACAGTTTTGTTACTCTGGTGTTTACACCAGGCTGGTGGGAGACAACGATAAGCAGTGAACATAAATCAGTAAATTATATTGTATGTTAGAAGCTGACAAGTGCTATGGAAAACAGAAGAAAAGTAGAGCAAAGCAAGGAAGAAAGGAGAGCAGGAAGAGGATGTCATAGAAATTTTAGTAGTTGAGTAGTTAAGCAGAGGGGCAGTTAAAGGAGAAGTAGAGGCGGTGAGGGAGTTACCCATGGACCTGGCTGGGAGAAGACTGGTCCAGGTGCAGAGAGCTGTTGGGGAACAAAGGGCCACAAATAGCAGTGGGTTTTTGGAATGACAGGAAGGACGACGTAGCCGTGGGGACGATAACAAGGGAATACTTTAGAGAACTGATGCTCACCCAGTTTTCCTTGACTTATGCCGTTGAAGGTGTTGAGCTAAGGACTGGCCTGATCTGACTTAGACTTCATCTACTCATCAATTGAAAATAGACTGTAGGGAAGCTACGATTCAGACTGTTTCATCAATCTGAGTGAGTGAAGTTAGGGGCTCACACTAGGGAGAGAGAACAGTGGAGGTGTGAGAGGGGACCAAGTGCTAGATATAGCTGGGAGGTTGAGGCAACTGAATTACCTGATGGACTGGGTGTGAGGTGGGAGAGAAAAAGCTGAGTCAAGAGTGATTCCCAAGACTTGACCTGCCCAGCAGTGAAGGATGGAGTTGACATCAAATGAGAAGCAGAAGAATGTGGGTGGAGTAGGTTTGAGGGGCAGATAAGCTTAAGAGATCAATTTTGAGTTCCCTGTGGGTGCCTTTTGGCATCCAGATGTCAGTGTTAAGAAGACAGGAGGAAATAGGCGCAGGGTCTTGGCTGGATATGGTGACTTGAGATTCATCAGCATCTGGAAGCATCTGTTGCTATTTAAAGCCACCAGGATGAGATTCCCAAGGAGGTGGGTGTAATAGAGAAGAGGGTGTAAGACCACTGAGCTCTGGTGCAGGTGTTATTAGGGGGTCAGGGAGAGGAGGTAATGAATGTCAGTGAAGTAGGAGGAAAACCAGCAGAGTGTGATGTCCATGAAGTCAGACAAGATTAGTCAAGACTTGGGTGGTAAAGAAACCGGAAAATGCTGTAGGTAGCTAAAGAAGGCAGTCCTGAGAATTGCCATGAGTTTAGCAAGGGGATGGTCTTTGGGAAATCCTACCAAAGCAGTTTTAGTGGAGTGACAGGAGCAAGAACTGCATGGGGTATCTCTTATAAAATGGAGGACTCTGGGAAAGGTTGGAGAGCAAGGAGATCCTTTAAGAAGTTGACTTAGTTTCTCACTTTTGAGATGTTTTGATTAAGTTTCCTAGGTTGGAAAGTGATTTATGTTCAATAGGGAAACAAGTTCAAAAAGGAGAAGGTTCAAGAAGAAAAAAAAAAAGACATTGCAAGTAAGACAGAGGAACAGATGAGACAAAGACACTCAGAAAGAAAAGAAAGAAAAAAAAAAGAAAGAAAAAAAAGAAAGGAGAGACATGGTGATGACTCTCAGGTCATGAGGACTTTCATCGGTGAGAGTGTACAAGTTAAGGGCAGGCACGGTACCAAATCAGTTTTTTGTTCATTTCCAGCTGCCTTTTTTTCTTTCTGATGAGTAATTAATTGGGTCTTCTGAGAACAAGTAATCACAGTACATGTTGCGTAGCCCCCCATCACATTTCCTACCTACCTGTGGTTCAGAGGAACCCCCCAGCTATTTCCAAAGAGGGTCAGTGCAATTCCAAGATCTAGGAAAGATGGTTTTCAAACTCTATTCCAGCAAAAGTTTTGAAGGCTTTAAAATCTAAATGTACAATATCTTTTCCCTAAGTGTACATTTTTTCCTTTAATGATGTTTGTGTCACCCCAGGGCTATAGAGCTTCTCCTGTAGCCTCTCTGAGCTGTGATATCATTGCAGGCTTTTTCAGGATAGGGGGCTCTTGTCCTTTTCTTTGCATGATGCTGTGTATGTGGAAATGCCCCATGTTTACTCAAGGGTCTCACATGGTCTTCTCAGTAACCTGTTGATTCTTTTTATTTTTCTTTATTGCCATTAGACCATCACTTAGTGTCAAGGAAGAAAAATAGTGGTTCAGAATTGTACAGATTAAGTGTTGTCTATTACTGTTCAATGACAATTCTATTATTTTTTTCTAAGTCGAAGAATGCACTTTTCTTTCTAATGCCTTTTGGACCTTTAGAATCATAATCACCTTTGATTATAATGAATGGCTTTACTGGGAGCATATTGAGGTTAGTTGCTGGGTGACATTCTTGGGCTGAATTGGGCTGAGCCCAGGGCCATTGCCCTTGGTCAGCACCGTGAAATATGTAGTTAGTAACTGAAAGCTAATGAATCAAAATGGTAAAGGAAAGGGGGAACAGACAATGAATAAACGTTGGCTATAGTTAAGGGAGAGAGCAAGGTCAAGGTATACAAGCTAATTCTTACTGTGGAGAGGGAGAACAGACGGGGGTGGGGGGTGGGGGGGAAGGAAGCTTTTGGCTGACTGGAGGTGGGAGAAAACATGGTATGGCTGTGACTAGAAATCATACTCACTCAAAATATTTACTTGTCAAAAAAAATTATATTTACTTGTCCTCTCTGGAAATCGTGGAATGCATTCACGGGCCCTCTGGCCTAACCAGTTATGTACCACTGATTAAAATGTAAATAGCTTGTTCTGGTTAGGCTTTTGGGTATCAGGACTTCGATTTTTGAGATTACTTTATGATCAGCACCCTATGAAACATACTGTGTTTACCAAAATCACAAATGGAGTTGTCCACTGCCAAAAGGAAGACTTGGCAGCAACATGTAGGCCAAGCAAACTCCAAGAAATATAAACACGATTGCTGCTGATTCACTACTACAAGCAGAATACAGCACTTCTGCGAGAAGGTCCTGGTTCGACTCTGTTGAATGACTTTGAAAGTGGGATCAGCACACAAGGCTCTGTGTTGATTAATGAAGCAGCAGAAAGCCAACTGCTCCTGTTGACTGTGGATGGATGAAACCAATTACCATCAGGCCCCAGAGTACAGTTAGGAAATCCCTTTAAGAAATAACTAAAGCTGGGGAAACAGAGCACCATTTCTTTCAATCATGTAAATACTTTTATTCTCCTGAAAGGTAGAGTTTAAGCCACGATCTTCTTTTTGTTTTTGATTTTTTTTAAAGATTTTATTTATTCATGAGAAACAGAGAGAGAGAGAGAGAGAGAGGCAGAGACACAGGCAAATGGAGAAGCAGGCTCCCTGAGGGGAGCCCGATGCGGGACTTGATCCCAGGACCCCAGGATCATGACCTGAGCCAAAGGCAGATGCTCAACCACTGAGCCACCCAGGTGCGCAAAGCCAAGATCTTCTTGATAGCATTTAAATATTGTAATAAATCTGCTCCATGATAAACCATGTGTACAGATATTTGTTATATTTTATCCTTAAAGATGGACATTGTATTAGTGAGGGTTCTTCTGAGAAATAAAATATACACACACACATACAGGCACACAGAATTGACCCTTGAACAACATGGGGGTTAGAGGCACTGACCCCCTTACAGTCAGAGATTCCTATAGTGTGATGATGGGGATGGTACTTTATTTTCCTAAACAGCATTATCAAACACACTGTACTGATGCTATTAATTTGAATTTTATTTATTTTTTTAAGATTTTATTTATTATTCATGAGAGAGATACACAGAGAGAGAGAGAGAGAGAGACGCAGAGACACAGGCAGAGGGAGAAGCAGGCTCCATGCAGGGAGCCCGACGTGGGACTCGATCCTGAGTCTCCTGGATGAGGCCCTGGGCTGAAGGTGGCGCTAAACCGCTGAGCCACCCGGGCTGCCCTTACCATTCATTTTTGACCAAAAGAAATCCTAGTAGAAAAATTAGAAATATGTCGTAAATTGTCAGCTTGAGGAAAAAGAAAACACAAGCACAATGACATTTTTAACATTTCAAAGAACTATTTATCAATTTTTTGCCTCCTGCTGTGCAGAAAGAAAGTTGCTGTCTTTAAGGGACAGTCAGAAATAAACAATGGGGAAAAAGTTACTGAAGATTTTAAATGAAAAGCATAACTATGCCAACATATTCAAAGATACCTTCTTCCCCAAAGAATTACTTGTGCATTACACTGTCAGGTGATATAAAACAACTTCCAATAATAATATTAATTACATTAAAAGTGAACCACTGTGAAGGGTTCCATTATTAAATGCTTATCTGTAGTATATTTTAAGACAGCAAGGAGAATTTAAAATTCTTCCAGTAATGAGGACCTTTCCATACTTCTACACATAATTTTCACAGATTTTTCTACTAGGATTTCTTTTGTAATGACTGACATATACTTTATTAAAAAAAAAAATCACACAACATTCTCCAAGTAGAAATTGTAAAAGAAATAGTTGCTTTTTACATAAACCTATTTCCAGCTTAGTTTTTAGCATTTTATTGAGCATGTTCACATACTTGCCACTGTATTTTAAATTATACTTCTCTCTCTCTGTGTGACTATCATAAATAACTAAAAATTAAAAAAATAAATTATACTTCTGTTGGCCATTCATTCATTCATTAAACAAATCTTATGGCTTATGGCTATAATGTTGCTATGCTGTATTTTAGGTACTGGGGAATGTGTCAGTGCACAAAATGAAGTTTATTTTTTCAGAAGGCTTTATGTTTTAGATGTCCTCATTTAATTTAGTTGATCATCTGTTTATGCTTACCTAAATATAGACTAAATGCAATTTTTAGGGATCTAAATGTTGAATATAAACACCC